>NC_088405.1:20971427-21223927 GCF_034236695.1 Oncorhynchus nerka | reverse complement strand
ATAGGAGAGAGAGGAGAGAGGAGAGGATGAGAGAAGGGAGAGGAGAGAGAGAGGAGGAGAGAAGAGAGGAGAGAGAGAGGAGGAGAGGAGAGAGAGAGGAGGAGAGGAAAGAGAGAGGAGGAGGGAGAGGAGGAGAGAGAGAGGAGGAGAGGATGAGAGGAGAGAGAGAGGAGGAGAGGAGAGAGAGAGAGGAGGAAAGGAGAGAGAGAGGGAGGAGGGAGAGGAGAGAGGAGAGAGAGGAGGAGAGAGAGGAGGAGAGGAGAGAGAGGGGAGGAGAGGAGAGAGAGAGGAAGGAGAAGGGGAGAGGATGAGAGGAGAGAGAGAGGAGGAGAGGAGAGAGAGGGAGGAGGAGGAGAGGAGAGAGAGAGGAGGAGAGAGTGAGAGGAGGAGAGGAGGAGAGGAGAGAGAGGAGGGAGAGGAGGAGGGGAGGAGAGAGGAGGGAGAGGAGATGAGAGAGAGGAGAGGAGAGGAGGAGAGGAGGAGAGGTGGAGAGGGGAGAGGAGAGGAAAGGAGAGGAGTGGAGAGAGGCGGAGAGGAGAGAGGGGGAGAGGAGGAGAGTAGAAGAAAGGAGAGGAGAGGCGGAGAGAGGAGGAGAGTAGAAGAAAGGAGAGGAGTGAAGAGAGGAGGGGAGAGGAAAGAGCAGAGAGGAGGAGAGGAAAGAGCAGGAGAGGTGGAGAGGGGAGAGGAGTATACAGTGAGGAGAGGAGAGAGGGGAGGAAGAGGAGAGGAAAGGAGGGAAGAGGATAGGGAAGGAGAGGAGAGGAAAGGAGTGAAGAGGAGAGGAGAGAGTAGGAGAGAGGAGGAGAGGAAAAGAGAGGAGGAGAGGAGAAGAAAGGAGAGGAGTGAAGAGAGGAGGGGGGAGGAGAGAGCAGAGAGGAGGAGAGGAAAGAGCAGGAGAGGTGGAGAGGGGAGAGGAGAGGAAGAGAAGAGGAAAGGAGGGAAGAGGAGAGAGGAGAGGAAGAGGAGAGGAAAGGCGGGAAGAGGAGAGGAGAGAGAAGGAGAGGAAAGGAGTGAAGAGGAGAAGAGAGAGTAGGAGAGAAGAAGAGAGGAGAATAGAGGAGAGGAGGGGAGAGAGGTGAGAAAGGGAGAGGAGAGGAGGAGCGGAGAGAGGAGGAGAGGAGAAGAGAGGAGGAGTATAGAGAGGAGGAGAGAAGAGAGGAGGAGAGGAGTATACAGTTCTCAGTAAATCTCATAGCGGGTACTCCCTGAAGTCCCATTATACGTTGATGCTGTGATTACTCAAGCAACAATTACTGCCATAAATCTAATGGAAGCACAGGGGGCCAGCAGAGAGAGGGCCGAAGTGCATTATAACTACAGAGGAGAACTGGACAGTGTGTGTGTGTGTTATACAATATTTCTCAGTGCACCATGTGTCAACCTTACACGTGTCCATGCTCCTTGTATGTGTCCTGTGTCCATGTCTGGAATATATCCTGATGCCGTCTATATTTGCAGTATATGTGATTTGCTGCTGTCTGCAGCACACTCACAACAAAACCCCATCAGATTTAAAGCTTTTTAAATTAAACTAAATCTGGTTCTTTAAAATGAATGATTACTGGGGCGAAGGTGTGCGTGTACAGAGGAAGGGGAAATGTTTCAATAAAACGTATTTTCATACAGTCCATGAGACAGTCTCTGTACTGTGTGTTGTGTGATAATGTATAGTGGGCTGCTGCACAGCTCAGCCATGCAGTACTGTAACTCTAGCCAAGGGAAGCCAGCTCACTGATAAGCTGATGGAGCCCGATGAATCAAGAGCACAAGATGTCAAAGCACTTTATTACATTGCATGCTACAGGGGTTAGGGGCTCTGGCGACAGTCAATGAGAAAACTCAATACTCAGGGAAAGTACTTATTGTTGTTGTTACATTGCTTTCTGACTAAAGACTAAATACACATGTGGACACTGAGTTAAATGTCTGTCGATGTACAATAAAGGCTATGTAATACCATAGTTATCTAATGGTTAGTTGATGATGAGGTTTTCATTCTGAGGGTCAATTTGAAGAGGAAAAGTGGAGGAGGAATAGTTGAGGTATGCACCCTTAATCAAAGACCGGGACACGCAGGAGCATAGTACACACACACACACACACACACACACACACACACACACACACACACACACACACACACACACACACACACACACACACACACACACACACACACACACACACACACACACACACACACACACACACACACCTTCCACCGTCTTTCTATTCCCTCTCTTCCTCTCCTTCCATCTGTAAAGTGTTCTCTTCTCCTCCCACACCTCTGACAACAATTGATTTCCCATGATTCCACTGTTGGCCTCATGAAACTGTGCTTTTACAAAATATCTCTAAACCCCCAGAACCTGTCCTCTGCTCTTAGACAATCTCTCTAACCCCCAGAACCTGTCCTCTGCTCTTAGACAATCTCTCTAACCCCCAGAACCTGTCCTCTGCTCTTAGACAATCTCTCTAAACCCCCAGAACCTGTCCTCTGCTCTTAGACAAACTCTCTAACCCCCAGAACCTGTCCTCTGCTCTTAGACAATCTCTCTAAACCCCCAGAACCTGTCATCTGCTCTTAGACAATCTCTCTAAACCCTCAGAACCTGTCCTCTGCTCTTAGACAATCTCTCTAAACCCCCAGAACCTGTCCTCTGCTCTTAGACAATCTCTCTAACCCCCAGAACCTGTCCTCTGCTCTTAGACAATCTCTAAACCCCCAGAACCTGTCCTCTGCTCTTAGACAATCTCTCTAAACCCCCAGAACCTGTCCTCTGCTCTTAGACAATCTCTCTAACCCCCAGAACCTGTCCTCTGCTCTTAGACAATCTCTCTAAACCCCAGAACCTGTCCTCTGCTCTTAGACAATCTCTCTAAACCCCCAGAACCTGTCCTCTGCTCTTAGACAATCTCTCTAAACCCCCAGAACCTGTCCTCTGCTCTTAGACAATCTCTCTAAACCCCCAGAACCTGTCCTCTGCTCTTAGACAATCTCTCTAACCCCCAGAACCTGTCCTCTGCTCTTAGACAATCTCTCTAAACCCCCAGAACCTGTCCTCTGCTCTTAGACAATCTCTCTAAACCCCCAGAACCTGTCCTCTGCTCTTAGACAATCTCTCTAAACCCCCAGAACCTGTCCTCTGCTCTTAGACAATCTCTCTAAACCCCCAGAACCTGTCCTCTGCTCTTAGACAATCTCTCTAACCCCCAGAACCTGTCCTCTGCTCTTAGACAATCTCTCTAAACCCCCAGAACCTGTCCTCTGCTCTTAGACAATCTCTCTAACCCCCAGAACCTGTCCTCTGCTCTTAGACAATCTCTCTAAACCCCCAGAACCTGTCCTCTGCTCTTAGACAATCTCTCTAAACCCCCAGAACCTGTCCTCTGCTCTTAGACAATCTCTCTAAACCCCCAGAACCTGTCCTCTGCTCTTAGACAATCTCTCTAAACCCCCAGAACCTGTCCTCTGCTCTTAGACAATCTCTCTAAACCCCCAGTCTTTACATCAACACTACCTGCACCATGTACTTTAAGCACCTCTCTGCACTGACACACAATCTCACCGTTATGCTTTTACTGTATATTCACCAACTACAATCTAGTTGCGTAAATTCTAGTCATTAAACATCTATGCTCTCATGTAATACAAGTACTGACACACATCACAGTTTGGTTTAGTTTTACTGTAACTCCAAAGTAAAGTATTACACATAATTGCAAAACAAGTGAGTATGATTCAACATATGAAGGTCTTTAATATTGGTCAGTATAAAACCCTTTGATTTTACTTATTTGAAAAAGATTTGTATGCAACTAAATGGCTGAGCATTTGCAATGTTAGATCAAAGAGAATCGAATGGTCTTCGAGGCTTCATTTCCCAGTAGCAGTCTCATTAATCATTTAGTTAATGGGCACATCATTAACGTCGTACCTTAACAGTAGTGACAAAACAATAGTAGCGAGGTTAATTAGTAAGTCAGTCTTATTAGAGATAATGGGCTGTGAGGAAAAAGCTCAGGGACAATTAAAATGTGAGTGTGTGTGTGTGTGTGTGTGTGTGTGTGTGTGTGTTAGCAGCCTGCCTTGCAGTTTATAAAATGCATGTGGACCCACCAGACCGCCCATCATAAATAGAAGAGAGGTACTGACAGTGTGTAATGTTCCTCATCAATAGAAAGTCAACATCAGCAGTAGTTTAGCCCATGGGCCATTTGCAAACCAATTCACTGCGACTGTGACTAAACATTTCCGTAGTTGATTTCCGTGGTTACAGTCTACACATGGTGTTTTTCCACTGAGGATATAAACCAGTGTTTTACGCAAAAGACTCAGACCTTTCTGTTTCCATCTATGTGGGCCGGCACCGGTGTCTCACTGGGCCATGGCTCCGGCAGACCTGCTCTGACTTGGAGCCAGGGTAGGGCCCTGCATACTTTTCAGCTATCATTTACATAACAATGGCTGTGAACATTTAACACCTTATCACAAAGCAACTGTCTTGATGGTGCAGAGGTTGTTGATTCTGCTTGCTCCAAGTCTTTAATGTCACACTCCTGATGGAGACACAATTGCACGAAGAGTTCACATTCACATAAAACACTGGGGACACACTGGTCTGGGGGTAAGTCTACATGGAAAAGCACCAACAGACTTCTATTTGGGCTCTGGAGTGGCGCAGGGGTCTAAGGCACTGCATCTCAGTGCAAAAGGTGCCACTACAGTCCCTGGTTCAAATCCAGGCTGGATCACATCTGGCTTTGATTGGGAGTCCCATAGGGTGATGCACAATTGGTCCGGGGTAGGCCGTCATTGTGAATAAGACTTTTTCTTAACTGACTTGCCTAGTTAAATTAAAAAAGACTATTATGGACCCATGGCCAAATGATCTGTCTCTCTCCTCTACCACTGATCTACTCCGCCTACCTACAGGACACCAGGCAGAAGATGTTGTGTTTGGGGTAGGAAGTCCCGTCCTTTGAAAGAGCCATCCAGGAAGTTGGCTGTGTAGAACTGGATGCCAGGCTGATTGGTGTTGACCTCCAGAACACGCCCGCTCCCTTAGGAGACACAGACGGAGGGCAGAGATGAGGATAGGGTAGGAGAGAGACACAGTCACTCACTTATCTAAAGTTGTAGCTGGGGCACTGTGCAGTGATCATGCATGTTCAATGTTGATCTGCAGGACCACTACTGATGATTCATAGAGAAACAGCAAGTTAAACAGCAACTATATAGCCCAACATAGCCAGTGAGCATTGAGAGTGCGCTGTGGCCTCACACATCTCCAGGTGATGACAGGCCTTAGGCCAATCAGAACAGGCTTTCGTGGTCAAGGGGTGTGAGCTCCACAGGTCGGATCTCTCCTATAGGCCGAGCAGGGTTAGAGCTGAGTATGTTCATTTTCACATGACAAGGGCTGTGGACCTGGACCAGAGTATGTGAGCAGAGCTGGAGCGGAGTGAGGAGCAGATGCATTTGTAGTCTACTTGTGTACTGCTATTGCCCCTTGCTTTAGCTACTGTCATGGAGTTCACATAACATTTTCATGAAGAAACTGATAAAACACCCAAGTGCTAAATCAAGGTGACGTACAAAGATGAGGACCAAGAGCAAGAGAGGGAGTGCGGTGATCTAGTGTCCACAACTAAAGAATCATGGTGGAATCTGAAAAGACAGGTATCCTGAAAGCATGATGGTGTACTTACTCAGTGGTGATTTTAGCATGTAAATCTTGGTGGGGCAAACAAACCCATTTTTTTTAGATACATGCCAGCAAAGCCACTACACAACACTTAACAATACATTAATTGCACTATAATGGTGACATAGCCGATATGGCTGACTTGCTTAACCTCTTGCCTCTACTTGGGACGCTTGCGTCCCAACTAGAGCTCTGGAAATGCAAATGCACTACGCTAAATGCTAATAGTATTAGTTAAAACTCAAAAGTTCATTAAAATACACATGCAGGGTATCAAATTAAAGCTACACTCGTTGTGAATCCAGGCAACAAGTCAGATTTTTAAAATGCTTTTCGGCGACAGCATGAGAAGCTATTATCTGATAGCATGCACCAATACACTACAACAGAAAAGCACAGCAGGGGACGTAAACAAAATAATTAGCATTTCGGCGTTACACAAACCGCACAATAAAATAGAAAACAGTCATTACCTTTCACCATCTTCTTTGTTGGCACTCCTAGATGTCCCATAAACACTATTGGGTCTTTATTTCGATTAAATTGGGCCATATAAAGCCAAGATATCGTTATATGTAGACTGTGTGATAAACAAAAAAAACAGCGATTTCACAACGTAACGTCATTTTTTAAAATTAAAAAAGTAGACGATAAACTTTCACAAAACACTTCGAAATACGTTTGTAATGCTACTTTAGGTATTAGTAAACGTTAATAAGCGATAAAAATCATCCATAGGCGATGTAGAAATCATTAGCTGTCGTCTTGGAAAAAATTTCAGGAGAGAGCTCTTCCGGAATGATCTGGGCGGAGACCGGAGGTAAGTCGTGCCCCTCTTTCGGTTCAACCAAGAATCAAAGAGGATTCAATTCACAAGACTCTAGACAACATGGGGATGCTGTGGGAGTTGAATGCTCGGTCTTATCTAATTCGGCTCACTGTTAACAATTGCTGGAAGTGGCGCAAGGATATTTATTTCCATTTTCTGTGATCAGGTTTTCCTGCGCTTTCCGATGTAACGCACGTTATGTAATTGCCACAGTCGTGATTTAACCAGTTTTAAAAACGTCCGAGGGTTTCCTATCCACACATTCTAACCATATGAACGTACTATATTCCTGGCATGAGTAGCAGGGCGCTGAAATGTTGCGCGATTTTTAACAAAATGTTCAAAAAAGTAGAGGGTCGACTGAAGAGGTTAAACAAATGTGGTTTCTACTGAAAATTGAGATGTACAAACTATGGCATAAGGTGACGACGAGCAGATAAGAGGCAATCTGTAATTTCGATTAAGACATTAATGAGCGAGCGACGACGGACGTAGTCATTATAACTATTTGTTCAGCACTTTTGAAATGTACAGCGACAGAATTCAGAACATGGGCCATTCTTACTCTATTCTCCCTGTACACCAAGTCAAAAACGTAGGATAAATAAAGGGGGCATATAAGCAGACAATGAAAGCTCTTACAATATTTGGTGATTACATTTGTCTAAAACAGGCTATAGGCTACATGTGCACCACCAAGTCAGAACAGTAGGCAAAATAGGGACCAAATTATTAGGCTGAGGCATGTGGGCTACTAACACAACATACATTTAGTATTACTTTCTTAGCTACAGTATACATATTTCCCTTGCATATGACATCATTTATGCAGCATACAGTACAATACATTTTTAGACTTGTTGTGCTGTACTCACTTGAACAGGAAGGTGGCGTGGCGGTCCTTCGTGGGCAAATTCTGTCATCAAAGTCTGGCATTCTCTGGATTTATGGTGCCTTCAAGACAACTGGGAACTCGGAAAAAAACAAGGTTGAATCATCATGACATCAGTGATCTTCAGGTCGGAGCTGTAGAAAGAGGTCTGAGTTCCCAACCTGCAATTCTGAGTTGGATGGCTGTTCAAAACACATTTCTCCAGTCAGAGCTCATTTTTTCAGATTTCCCAGTTATCTGTAACTCACTGCTGAGCGCGGCAGAATTCAAACTGGCTTGACAGCATGGCAAATGTTGAATGTTTATCCTTTTAAGCTGGGAAAAGAGACCATTAAACCCAGACTTGGAACCACAATCCCCACTCCACTGAATAGCAGGCTAATGATTGCTTTGCAATGCTTGCAGTTAGCCACTGATTCCTTCCCATCCACTCATTGTCACGCCCTGGCCATAGAGAGGTTTTTATTCTGTATTTTTGTTAGGCCAGTGTGTAACTAGGGTAAAGATTCTGTTCATTTTCTATGTTTTTGATTTATGTGTTTGGCCGGGTGTGGTTCTCAATCAGAGGCAGCGGTCTATTGTTGTCTCTGATTGAGAACCATACTAAGGTAGCCTTTTCCCACCTGTGTGGTGTGGGTAGTTATTTTCTGTTTAGTGTGTTTTGCACCTGACGGAGCTGTTTCGGTTGCTCTTTTGTTGCTTGTTTGATAGTGTTCAGTTTTACCATTAAAATTATGAACACTTACCACGCTGCACCTTGGTCCTCACCTTCCTCCACCAACGGCCGTTACACTCATTGTTGAATTTGCGATGTCCAACTTGTTGATTAATGTTTATGTCCAATGGCCGATGAGCACCGATATGTTTTTATCTATAATTTATCTTCATTATTTCTCTTCCGATGACAAGGATTAAAAAGCATTTTCCAGTAGATTGTCAACTTGATTCATGATGACTGCTAGCTAAGATTTTGAAAGTTTGATGTTGACATGATCAGTCCAACCAAAGCTACTGTAATTATAACGTGATTTGTCATCATTTTATCTTTGGCCAATGGCCTTGAGCCTTCTTAGATGGGCACTTCTCATGTAACTCTATGGCAGCACCCAAGGGGCTTGAATTGTCGAGCTCTGCCCTTTGATTTGGCAGTGACTTAGTCCCTATGAGTGACAGAACACTGAGCCAATCACGGCACAAATATAGAACATTACTCAATCACGGCGCAACTAGAGAACATTACCAACCCCTATACTCTGTATTTTCTGCTGGCTGCCCCACCACCACAGAAAGCAATGAGCTAGGCTGAAACACCTGCATTTTGGAGCTTCATTACTCAAGAAAGAGAAAAAGAGACCAAGTTTGTTTGCGGCTTTATTAACTCAAATTATTCTAATGTTGTTGTTTTTTTTACATTGTTTGCAAATTGATATGTGACACATATTAATGTCAAAATAACAGGCAAAACAGACAACCCCCCCTCAATATTATTTTTTAAATATATTTGTATTTGTTTTTTTAGCTAAAAAGGTGGGGCTCAAAATAGGTGTACTCGCCACTGTACTTACTATATGTACATGCTAACTGAAAGGAACAAGATGGGTAGACAAGTGTGTTATTGTAGCAAAGTATTTATAAACCACAAATCAGATCTCTTAAACGGTTCATTTCTGTTATGTTTCTTCTATTATCTATACAATAGGTCATAATTGATTTTTGCCCAATAGGTCTGGCATATTCCCACGTTCAAGGAGATTTCCATTTAGATTGGGTTATTTTGCCTAAAAACATTTAGTCCTAACAATAGAAGAAGAAAAAACCTCTGCCCAGCCTGGCAAGAGTGGCCAAAAGGGTGTTCGGCATCCCCAGTGGCTCGGGAAGCGCTGAGAGGGTATTCTCTGCTGCTGGCCTGCTCTCCAGGCACCATCACATGGGCCTGAAACCACAGACTGGCCATTTCTAAAAATGAATTTAAAAGGCACTAATAAGTCATTATTCGTTTAATTTATATTTAATTCTAAGTACGTCACATCCTATATGCACAATTTATAGACAATAATGATTTAATTTAAATGTAATGACTTAATACAACAAAATGTTGTTTAAATGCTGAGCCTAATGTGTCACACTTGCAAATGCTTCACAATGTATTTGTTTGTAGTCTATAGCCTTGAAATAATTGAAATAATATAGCCTAAATAATTCATTTTTGTTCCTTCTCATGCTCCTTGTCTGGCTCCTGACCTATTTAGAGTGTTTAAATGCTGTTTAATGTGACATGTAGACTATTTGAAATAATGTGTGCTTCTTAATTTGACGTTTTCATGTTTATTCAAATAATTTTCATTCAAATCCATATGGTTAAGTTTCAATACCAAATGGTAGGTTCAGGCTCTTTAGTCAGAAAATAGATTGATGTTGGTTAATTGCAGAGGTGTAAAGTACTTAATTAAGTAAAAATACTTTAAAGTACTAGTTTTTGGGGTATCTGTACTTTACTATTTATATTTTTGCCAACTTTTACTTTACTACATCTTTCAATGAAAGACTAAATACACATGTGGACACTGAGTTAAATGTCTGTCGATGTACAATAAAGGCTATGTAATACCATAGTTATCTAATGATTAGTTGAAGATGAGGTCTGCATTCTGAGGGTCAATTTGAAGAGGAAAAGTGGGGGAGGAATAGTTGAGTTATGCACCCTTAATCAAAGACCGGGACACACACACACCACTTTACGTTACGATTTATATTTTTGCCAACTTTTACTTTTACTTCAAAACATCCCTAAAGAAAATAATGTACTTTTTACTCCATACATTTTTCATGACACCCAAAAGGCTCATGTTGAAAGGAAAATGGTCCAATTCACACACTTATCAAGAGAACTTCCCTGGTCATCTCTACTGCCTCTGATCTGGCGGACTCACTAAACACAAATCCCTTGTTTGTAAATGATGTCTGAGTGTTGGAGTGGGCCCCTGGGTATCTGTAAATGATGTCTGAGTGTTGGAGTGGGCCCCTGGGTATCTGTAAATGATGTCTGAGTGTTGGAGTGGGCCCCTGGGTATCTGTAAATGATGTCTGAGTGTTGGAGTGTGCCCCTGGGTATCTGTAAATGATGTCTGAGTGTTGGAGTGTGCCCCTGGGTATCTGTAAATGATGTCTGAGTGTTGGAGTGTGCCCCTGGGTATCTGTAAATGATGTCTGAGTGTTGGAGTGTGCCCCTGGGTATCTGTAAATGATGTCTGAGTGTTGGAGTGTGCCCCTGGGTATCTGTAAATGATGTCTGAGTGTTGGAGTGTGCCCCTGGGTATCTGTAAATGATGTCTGAGTGTTGGAGTGTGCCCCTGGGTATCTGTAAATGATGTCTGAGTGTTGGAGTGGGCCCCTGGGTATCTGTAAATGATGTCTGAGTGTTGGAGTGGGCCCCTGGGTATCTGTAAATGATGTCTGAGTGTTGGAGTGGGCCCCTGGGTATCTGTAAATGATGTCTGAGTGTTGGAGTGTGCCCTGGGTATCTGTAAATGATGTCTGAGTGTTGGAGTGTGCCCCTGGGTATCTGTAAATGATGTCTGAGTGTTGGAGTGGGCCCCTGGGTATCTGTAAATGATGTCTGAGTGTTGGAGTGGGCCCCTGGGTATCTGTAAATGATGTCTGAGTGTTGGAGTGGGCCCCTGGGTATCTGTAAATGATGTCTGAGTGTTGGAGTGTGCCCCTGGGTATCTGTACATGATGTCTGAGTGTTGGAGTGTGCCCCTGGGTATCTGTAAATGATGTCTGAGTGTTGGAGTGGGCCCCTGGGTATCTGTAAATGATGTCTGAGTGTTGGAGTGGGCCCCTGGGTATCTGTAAATGATGTCTGAGTGTTGGAGTGGGCCCCTGGGTATCTGTAAATGATGTCTGAGTGTTGGAGTGGGCCCCTGGGTATCTGTAAATGATGTCTGAGTGTTGGAGTGGGCCCCTGGGTATCTGTAAATGATGTCTGAGTGTTGGAGTGGGCCCCTGGGTATCTGTAAATGATGTCTGAGTGTTGGAGTGGGCCCCTGGGTATCTGTAAATGATGTCTGAGTGGTGGAGTGTGCCCCTGGGTATCTGTAAATGATGTCTGAGTGTTGGAGTGTGCCCCTGGGTATCTGTAAATGATGTCTGAGTGTTGGAGTGGGCCCCTGGGTATCTGTAAATGATGTCTGAGTGTTGGAGTGGGCCCCTGGGTATCTGTAAATTATGTCTGAGTGTTGGAGTGTGCCCCTGGGTATCTGTAAATGATGTCTGAGTGTTGGAGTGTGCCCTTGGGTATCTGTAAATGATGTCTGAGTGTTGGAGTGGGCCCCTGGGTATCTGTAAATGATGTCTGAGTGTTGGAGTGTGCCCCTGGGTATCTGTAAATGATGTCTGAGTGTTGGAGTGGGCCCCTGGGTATCTGTAAATGATGTCTGAGTGTTGGAGTGTGCCCCTGTGTATCTGTAAATGATGTCTGAGTGTTGGAGTGGGCCCCTGGGTATCTGTAAATTATGTCTGAGTGTTGGAGTGGGCCCCTGGGTATCTGTAAATGATGTCTGAGTGTTGGAGTGGGCCCCTAGGTATCTGTAAATGATGTCTGAGTGTTGGAGTGGGCCCCTGGCTATCTGTAAATGATGTCTGAGTGTTGGAGTGGGCCCCTGGGTATCTGTAAATGATGTCTGAGTGTTGGAGTGTGCCCCTGGGTATCTGTAAATGATGTCTGAGTGTTGGAGTGGGCCCCTGGGTATCTGTAAATGATGTCTGAGTGTTGGAGTGGGCCCCTGGGTATCTGTAAATGATGTCTGCGTGTTGGAGTGTGCCCCTGTGTATCTGTAAATGATGTCTGAGTGTTGGAGTGTGCCCCTGGGTATCTGTAAATGATGTCTGAGTGTTGGAGTGTGCCCCTGGGTATCTGTAAATGATGTCTGAGTGTTGGAGTGGGCCCCTGGGTATCTGTAAATGATGTCTGAGTGTTGGAGTGTGCCCCTGTGTATCTGTAAATGATGTCTGAGTGTTGGAGTGGGCCCCTGGGTATCTGTAAATGATGTCTGAGTGTTGGAGTGGGCCCCTGGGTATCTGTAAATGATGTCTGAGTGTTGGAGTGGGCCCCTAGGTATCTGTAAATGATGTCTGAGTGTTGGAGTGGGCCCCTGGCTATCTGTAAATGATGTCTGAGTGTTGGAGTGGGCCCCTGGGTATCTGTAAATGATGTCTGAGTGTTGGAGTGTGCCCCTGGGTATCTGTAAATGATGTCTGAGTGTTGGAGTGGGCCCCTGGGTATCTGTAAATGATGTCTGAGTGTTGGAGTGGGCCCCTGGGTATCTGTAAATGATGTCTGCGTGTTGGAGTGTGCCCCTGTGTATCTGTAAATGATGTCTGAGTGTTGGAGTGTGCCCCTGGGTATCTGTAAATGATGTCTGAGTGTTGGAGTGTGCCCCTGTGTATCTGTAAATGATGTCTGAGTGTTGGAGTGGGCCCCTAGGTATCTGTAAATGATGTCTGAGTGTTGGAGTGGGCCCCTGGCTATCTGTAAATGATGTCTGAGTGTTGGAGTGGGCCCCTGGGTATCTGTAAATGATGTCTGAGTGTTGGAGTGTGCCCCTGGGTATCTGTAAATGATGTCTGAGTGTTGGAGTGGGCCCCTGGGTATCTGTAAATGATGTCTGAGTGTTGGAGTGGGCCCCTGGGTATCTGTAAATGATGTCTGAGTGTTGGAGTGGGCCCCTGGCTATCTGTAAATGATGTCTGAGTGTTGGAGTGGGCCCCTGGGTATCTATGAATATGCGTAGTTTCTACTTTTACTTTTGATACCTAAGTACATTTTAGTAATTACATTTACTTTTGATACTTAAGTATATTCAAAACCGAATATTTTAGACTTTTACTCAAGTAATATTTTACTAGGTGACTTTCACTTTTACTTGAGTCATTTTCTGTTAAGGTATCTTTACTTTTACTCAGTTATTACAATTGAGAGAAGTTTTTCCACCACTGTTAAATTGTGACTAATGAATGGAGCAACTTTTTTCTTCCTGTGAGCTAGGAGAGGTTTTGAGGAGCGATTGGAAGGGACATGGAGCGTCAGAGCACCACACCATGAGGGATGAGCGGGATTTCCAACTGACCTGGACAATTAACTGGCAAATATTCAACACCAACAGGCTTTAAAATTATTTAGATAGAAAATAGACTGAGAACTAGACACACAGACCAGGTTGAGTACAACAGAGGAGACTGGTGGAAGGAGCTATGGGAGGATGGGCTCATTGGAATGGCTGGAATGGAATCAATGGAACGGAGTCAAACACAGCAAACATATTGAAACCACATTTTTTTTACTCCATTCCATTGATTCCATTCCAGCCATTCCAATGAGCCCATCCTCCTATAGCTCCTCCCAGCAGCCTCCTCTGCTACGTGGTGTGGTAGAGACATCCTCACTCTATTTAAACAGTGATTATATTGGATTCTCAAATCATCTAAAAAAACAACATAATTTGGCTCCAAATTTCCCTTCAGGAAATACCTTATTAGTAACATACCACTGTTTAACAGAGAGTGATATTGGGAGATGGTATGAAGGACAAACAGTTTCTTTCTCCCTGACAGCGTAACTAATGTCAAATCACCTTCTCAGTCTTTTTAAACTCTTAGCAACTCCAAGGCTTCTCAGACAGCCTCCCAAACCACCTCCTTGACAATCCCCTTACAATTTCACAGGCCAAAAATATCACCATGACGAAGATGGCTTCCTTATTAATCCAGAGTCAGGAAATGAAACCAGTAACATGATACAGAGGGCTTTTCACACAAAAACACAATCCATTCAGACAGTGCAGAGAAGAAACAAATCAAAATTGATTACTTAATTTATCAGGTTTCAGATAAGATCCAACTGCAGAACGTGTTGAAGTAACAATGTTTATTGCAACATCAGGGGCAGGCAAACGACAGGTCAAGGCAGGCAGGGGTCGATAATCCAGAGTAGTGGGGCCAAGGTACAGGACGGCAGGCAGGCCCAGGGTCCGGTCAGGGAGAGGTTGGTAATCCAGAGTAGGGGCAAAGGCACCAGACAGCAGGCAGGCACAGAGTCAGGACAGGCAAGGGTCAAAACCAGGAGGACGAGAAAAAGAGACAGAGGAAAAGCAGGAGCCGAGACAAACCGGTGGTTGACTTGAACAAACAAGATGAATTGGCCCAGACAGACAGAAAACACAGGCATAAATACCCAGGGGATAAGGGGGGAAGATGGCCGACACCTGGAGGGGGGTGGAGACAAGCATAAGGACAGGTAAAACAGATCAGGGCGTGACAAATTAAGAGAATGATGTAGGAAGAAAAAAACTTTAAAGGCTTCTAGGCAGCAGGTAGCCTAGCGGTTAAGTATAAAACGGTGCTAGGGAACAAGGCTGACGTTGTACGTATTACTAACCAATTGTGTTTTTTTGTTCGTTTCTTTGCATTGTTGGTAACTTATTTTTTTACTTATTTTGTACATAATGTTGCTTCTACCGTCTCTTATGACCGAAAATGACTTCTGGATATCAAAACTGTGATTACTCACCACGGACTGGCAGAATCCTTTTTTTCCCTTTAACGAGTCCGACGTGCCCGTCGTGAATGATATACTGCTTTCCCAGGAACAGGCCCAGATCCCCGTCATTTGCGTGAAGAGAAGGCAGAGAAAAAGTGTCCAGAGGGTGGGCTGCCTTCTGAGAATTCATAGGCGATCGAGTAAACCCCCACTTCCTTCCATTCTGCTAGCAAACGTGCAATCTTGGGAAAATAAAATTGATAACTTACACGGAAGATTAAACTACCAACGGGACATTCAAAACTGTAATATATTATGCTTCACTGAGTCGTGGCTGAACGACAACATTATCAACATACAGCTGGCTGGTTATACGCTGTATCGGCAGGATAGAACAGCTGCGTCTGGTAAGACAAGGGGCGGCGGCCTATGTATTTTTCTAAATAACAGCTGGTGCACGACATCTAAGGAAGTCTCGAGGTTTTGCTCTCCTGAGGTAGAGTATCTCATGATAAGCTGTAGTCCACACTATCTACCTATTTTTCTTAGCTGTCTACATACCACCACAGACTGATGCTGGCACTAAGACCGCACTGAATGAGCTGTATTCCGCCATAAGCATACCCAGAGGCAGGGCTCCTAGTAGCCGGGTACTTTAATGCAGGAAAACTTAAATCCGTCTTACCAAATTTCTATCAGCATGTTAAATGCGCAACGTGAGGGAAAAGAAACTCTGGACCACCTTTACTCCACACACAGAAACATGAACAAAGCTCTACCTCACCCTCAATTCGGTAAATCCGACCACAACTCTATCCCCCTGATTCCTGCTTACAAGCCAAAATTAAAGCAGGAAGCACCCATGACTCGAACAATAAAGAAGTGGTCAGATGAAGCAGATGCTAAGCTACATGACAGTTTTGCCAGCACAGACTGGAATATGTTCTGGGATTCCTCCGATGGCATTGAGGAGTACACCACATTAGCCACTAGCTTCATCAATCGATGACATTGTCCCCACGGTAACCGTACATACATACCCCAACCAGAAGCCATGGATTACAGGCAACATCCGCACTGAGCTAAAGGCTAGAGCTGCCACTTTCAAGGAGCGGGACTCTAACCAGGAAGCTAAAAAGAAATCCCGCTATGCTCTCCGATGAACCATCAAACAGGCAAATCATCAATACAGGACTAAGATCGAATCATACTACACCGGCTCTGACGCTCGTCGGATGTGGCAGACTACAAAGGGACCATTACAGACTACAAAGGGAAGCAAAGCCGAGGGCTTCCCAGTGACGCAAGCCTACTAGACGAGCTAAAGTAATTCTATGCTCGCTTCGAGGCAAACAACACTGAAACATGCATGAGGGCACCAGCTGTTCCGGAAGCCTGTGTGATCTTACTCTCCGCAGTCAAAGTATCCAGACGGATTACCAGGACATGTACTGCGAGCATGCGCTGACCAACTGGCAAGTGTCTTCACTGACATTTTCAACCTCCCCTTGTCCGAGTCTGTAATACCAACATGTTTCAAGCAGAACACCATAGTCCCTGTGCCCAAAAACACTAAGGTAACCTGCCTAAATGACTACTGACCCGTTACACATACGTCTGTAGCCATGAAGAACTTGAAAGGCTGGTCATGGCTAACATCAAAACCATTATCCCAGAAACCCTAGACCCACTCCAATTTGTATACCACCCTAACAGATCCACAGATGATGCAATCTCTATTGCACTCCACACTGCCCTTTCCCACCTGGACAAAAGGAACACCTATGTGAGAATGCTATTCATTGACTACAGCTCAGCGTTCAACACCATAGTGTCCACAACGCTCATTACTAAGCTAAGGACCCTGGGACTAAACACCTCCCTCTGCAACTGGATCCTGGACGTCCTGACGGACCCCCCAGGTGGTAAGTGCAGGTAAAAATACATCCGCCATGCTGATCCTCAACACAGGGGCCCCTCAGGGGTGCATGCTGAGTCCCCTCCTGTACTCCCTGTTCACTCATGACTGCATGATCATGCATGACTCCAACACCATCATTAAGTTTGCCGATGACACAACTGTGGTAGGCGTGATCACCGACAAAGGCGAGACAGCCTATAGGGATGAGGTCAGAGACCTGGCCATGTGGTGGCAGGACAACAACCTCTCCCTCAACATGATCAAGACAAAGGAGATGATTGTGGACTACAGGAAAAGAGGACCGAGCATGCCACCATTCTCATCAACGGGGCTGTAGTGGAGCAGGTTGAGAACTTCAAGTTCCTTGGTGTCCACATCACCAACAAACTAACATGGTCCAAACACACCATGACAGTCGTGAAGAGGGCATGACAAAACCTATTCCTCCTCAGGAGACTGAAAAGATTTGGCATGGGTCCTCAGATCCTCAAAAGGTTCTACAGCTGCACCATCGAGAGCATCCTGACTGGTTGCATCACTGCCTGGTATGGCAACTGCTTGGCCTCCGTCTGCAAGGCACTACAGAGTGTAGTGCGTACGAACCAGTACATCACTGGGGCTAAGCTGCCTGCCATCCAGGACCTCTATACTAGGCGGTGTCAGAGGAAGGCCCTAAAAATGGTAAAAGACTCCAGCCACCTAGTCATAGACTGTTCTCTCCGCTACCGCACGGCAAGCGGTTCCGGAGCGCCAAGTCTAAGGTTCTAAACAACTTCTACCCCCAAGCCATAAGACTCCTGAACATCTCATCAAATGGCTACCCAGACTATTTGCATTGCCCCCCCCCTTTTACACCGCTGCTACTCTTTGTTGTTATCATCTATGCATAGTCACTTTAATAACTTTACCTACATCTACATATTACCTCAACTGACCAGTTCCCCCGCACATTCACTCTGTAGCGGTACCTCTCTGTGTATAGTCTCGCTATTGCTATTTTACTGCTGCTCTTTAATTACTTGTTACTTTTATTTCTTATTCTTACTCGTATTTAAAAAAAAACTGAATTGTTGGTTAGGGGCTCATAAGTAAGCATTTCACTGTAAGGTCTACCTACACCTGTTGTATTCGGCGCATGTGACTAATACAATTTGATTTGATTTAATTTGCTTTGGGCCAGTAACTGAAACGTTGCTGGTTCAAATCTATTCTGCCATTGAGCAAGGCTGTTAACCCCCAACAAGAACTGCTCCCCGGGTGCAGTTAACCCCCAACAATAGCTGATCTCTCTCCAATTCAAATAAACAAACACAGAGGCGTCAGCTGGACGGGCTGTATCACCGCCTGGTACGGCAACTGCTCCGCCCACAATCATAAGGCTCTCCAGAGGGTAGTGAGGTCTGCACAACGCATCACCGGGGGCAAACTACCTGCTCTCCAGGACAGCTACACCACCCGATGTCACAGGAAGGCCATAAAGATCATCAAGGACAACAACCACCCGAGCCACTGCCTGTTCACCCCGCTATCATCCAGAAGACGAGGTCAGTACAGGTGCATCAAAGCAGGGACCGAGAGACTGAAAAACAACTTTTATCTCAAGGCCATCAGACTGTTAAACAGCCATCACTAACATTGAGTGGCTGCTGCCAACGTACTGACTCAAATCTCTAGCCACTTTAATAATTAAAAATTGGATCTAATAAATGTATCACTAGTCACTTTAAACTATGCCACTTTATATAATGTCTACATAAACTACACTACTTATCTCAAATGTATATACTGTACTCTATACCATCTACTGCATCTTGCCTATGCTGTTCGGCCATCGCTCATCCATATTTTTATGTACATATTCGTATTCATTCCTTTACACTTGCGTGTATGAGGAAGTTGTTGTGAAATTGTTAGATTACTTGTTAGATATTACTGCATTGGTGGAACTAGAAGCACAAGCATTTCGCTACACTCACATTAACAGCTGCTAACCATTTGTATGTGACGAATAAAATTTGATTTGGACCAAGATGAAAATACATCTAGACTCTGGACTAATATTTACTCTAAAGCCCAATTTACTGTCTCCAAACCAACTGTAAAAATAAACAGTCATTAACTATGTTGTCTGGACCATTAGGCCGTCCCATGGGGCGGACTGGTAATTGAACTACAATGAATGTGTTTATCTAAAGGTCTATGAGAGCTCGGATAGGTTAATCTGAAGTACGTTAATGATTATTCTGAAACTCAACACAGTGACAGTTTCTCACCTTTAGCAGAGAAGAAATATATAGAGAGAGAGAGAAAGAGAGAGAGAGAAACAGAGAGATATGTAGAGAAAAAAGACAGCGATAGAGAAATACATAGAGGCAGAAACAGAGAGAGACAGAGAGAGAGAAATATAGACAATGATAGAGAGAAATAGAAACATAAATAGAGATAAAAAAAGATACTGAGAGAGAGAGAGAGAAATAGAGGGAGAGAGAAACTGAGGGAGAGAGAAAGAAATAGAAACAGAAAGAGATAAAAAAGATAATGAGAGAGAGAGAGAGAAATAGAGGGAGAGAGAGAAATGGAGACAGAGAGAGAAAAAGAGACAGAGATGAAGAGAGAAACAGGGAGAGACAGAGAGAGAGAAGCAGAGAGAAATAGAGACGGTGATAGAGAGAAAGAAACAGAGAGAGAGAAATAGAGACAGAGGGAGAGAAACAGAGAGAAAGAAAGAGAGAAATAGAGACTGACAGAGAGAGAAACAGAGAGAGATAGAGAGAAATAGAGAGGGGTAGACCGAGAGAAACAGAGATAGAGAGAGAAATAGAGAAAGAGAAATAAAGACAGATATTGAGAGAGAAGTAGAGATAGAGAAAGAGAGGAAAATAGACAGTGATAGAGAGAGAAACAGAGACAGTGAAAGAGATAAATAGAGAGAGGGGGGGAAATAGAAACAGAGACTCACACTATTTCACACAGAGGTAAAATATCTGCTATATGCTGATGGCTTCGTACTTCTATTACCAACCAAAGAAGGTCTTCAACAGTACCTTAAACTCAGTTTTTCACAATTCCTGACATTCAATCCTAGTAAAAAGTTAGGATAACCACTGTATTTTAAGACTGTGAAATGTCAGAATAATAGTAGAGAGAATACTTAATTTCAGCTTTAATTTATTTCATCACATTCCCAGTGGGTCAGAAGTTTACTCAATTAGTATTTGGTAGCATTGCCTTTAAATGGTTTAACTTGGGCTAAACGTTTCGGGTTGCCTTCCACAAGCTTCCCACAATTAGTTGGGTGAATTTTGGCCCATTCCTCCTGACAGAGTGGGTGTAACTGAGTCAGCTTTGTAGGCCTCCTTGCTCGCACACGCCTTTTAAGTTCTGCCCAAAAATGTACTATTGGATTGAGGTCAGGGCTTTGTGATGGCCACTCCAATACCTTGACTTTCTTGTCCTTAAGCCATTTTGCCACAACTTTGGAAGTATGTTTGGGGTCATTTTCCATTTTTATCAGGGGTTGTTTCTGGCATGCAATGCCTTATGTAACAGGTTTTTATCAAGGGTTGTTTTTGTCATGCAAGGCCATGTGTAACAGGTTTTTATCAGGGGTTGTTTTTGTCATGCAAGGCCTTGTGTAACAGGTTTTTATCAGGGGTTGTTTTTGTCATGCAAGGCCTTGTGTAACAGGTTTTTATCAGGGGTCGTGTCTGTCATGCAAGGCCTTGTGTAACAGGTTTTTATCAGGGGTTGTTTTTGTCATGCAAGGCCTTGTGTAACAGGTTTTTATCAGGGGTCGTGTCTGTCATGCAAGGCCTTGTGTAACAGGTTTTTATCAGGGGTTGTTTTTGTCATGCGAGGCCTTGTGTAACAGGTTTTTATCAGGGGTCGTGTCTGTCATGCAAGGCCTTGTGTAACAGGTTTTTATCAGGGGTTGTTTTTGTCATGCAATGCCTTATGTAACAGGTTTTTATCAAGGGTTGTTTTTGTCATGCAAGGCCTTGTGTAACAGGTTTTTATCAGGGGTTGTTTTTGTCATGCGAGGCCTTGTGTAACAGGTTTTTATCAGGGGTCGTGTCTGTCATGCAAGGCCTTGTGTAACAGGTTTTTATCAGGGGTTGTTTTTGTCATGCAATGCCTTATGTAACAGGTTTTTATCAAGGGTTGTTTTTGTCATGCAAGGCCTTGTGTAACAGGTTTTTATCAGGGGTTGTTTTTGTCATGCAAGGCCTTGTGTAACAGGTTTTTATCAGGGGTTGTTTATGTCATGCAAGGCCTTGTGTAACAGGTTTTTATCAGGGGTCGTGTCTGTCATGCAAGGCCTTGTGTAACAGGTTTTTATCAGGGGTTGTTTTTGTCATGCAAGGCCTTGTGTAACAGGTTTTTATCAGGGGTCGTGTCTGTCATGCAAGGCCTTGTGTAACAGGTTTTTATCAGGGGTTGTTTTTGTCATGCAAGGCCTTGTGTAACAGGTTTTTATCAGGGGTCGTGTCTGTCATGCAAGGCCTTGTGTAACAGGCTTTTATCAGGGGTCGTGTCTGTCATGCAAGGCCTTGTGTAACAGGTTTTTATCAGGGGTTGTTTTTGTCATGCAATGCCTTATGTAACATGTTTTTATCAAGGGTTGTTTTTGTCATGCAAGGCCTTGTGTAACAGGTTTTTATCAGGGGTTGTTTTTGTCATGCAAGGCCTTGTGTAACAGGTTTTTATCAGGGGTTGTTTTTGTCATGCAAGGCCTTGTGTAACAGGTTTTTATCAGGGGTCGTGTCTGTCATGCAAGGCCTTGTGTAACAGGTTTTTATCAGAGGTTGTTTTTGTCATGCAAGGCCTTGTGTAACAGGTTTTTATCAGGGGTCGTGTCTGTCATGCAAGGCCTTGTGTAACAGGTTTTTATCAGGGGTTGTTTTTGTCATGCAAGGCCTTGTGTAACAGGTTTTTATCAGGGGTCGTGTCTGTCATGCAAGGCCTTGTGTAACAGGTTTTTATTAGGGGTCGTGTCTGTCATGCAAGGCCTTGTGTAACAGGTTTTTATCAGGGGTCGTGTCTGTCATGCAAGGCCTTAACAGGTGTTTTGCCATCTTGACAGCTGACTCTGCCTTGCCATTTGCCTTTGGGTGCCTTGGAGAGGAGGTCACTGTCCGTGATGACCTTGTCAGGCTGGCCTTACCTTTCGAACTGTGCCTTGCAGCACTTTATGACCGTCTCTGCAGACAAGTCAGGAAGCAGTTCAATTTCCCAAAAGTCAGAGTAGTGTTCAACGATGAGAAGATAGTCTTTCTGTCTGTGGCTGAATAAGTCCATGCTAACGATCTGCCAGGCCTTTGTGAGATCATGGTTTCCTTTTGTTGTTCATAAATGTACTTGTTGCATGTTATACAGCTGCTGAAATAGTCTTTAATTTCTGCCTGCATGTATGGCCAGTATAATGTTTTGCGTGCTTGGCGGTAGCAATGTGACTGGAGTGTATGCGGGTAAGCATCTCTGGATGTAGTGGTTTGGGGGTAATCACCTTATGACCTCTGAACAAGATGCCATTTTGCATGCTGATCTCGTCTCAAAAGGTCCAGTATTCTCTCACTGTTTCCTCTTTCAGGTCAACCTGTGAGAAGAATGGGCTTCAGTGACTGTAGGTGTTCATCCTTGTCTGTATATTGCCTGATCTGGGCTAGGCGGCAATCTGTGATGTAGTCTGCCGGATTGATGTGTTTAAAATGTCTTGGTTCCTGCTGTAGGGAACAGATGGCATGTCGCTGATAGGCCATGCCTCCGCCTATACATTGTGCTGTTGCCCTGCTCAGTGTGTCACCAGGCTGTTTTTGAGTCAGGAGTGTGCTTTGAAGCCTCTTGGGAGCATTGAAGAGAGGTTTACTGGAAATGGAAATTAGTGGTTTGTGATCGGTTTCAATGGTGATCAGCTCATGACTATACAAGTAGTGATGGAAGAGCTGGCAGGAGAAGAGGATGCTGATGCACACTTTTTCAATTTGCAGATAGTTTTGTTCAGTGGGGGTGAGAGCTCTTGAGGCAAATGCAACGCGCTGGCCTTCCTGCATGAGGCAGCATCCAAGTCCACTTTGGCTGGAGTCGCTCTGGATTGTGACTGGTTTCATAATGTTGTAGTAGTGTAACACTGGCATGAATGAGGCTCCTGAACTGCATCCTCGTGAGCCAGATAGACAGAGTGACAACAGAAGAGAACAAGGAGAATCACAGACATACAGACAGACTGGCAGTACATCTGTGTCTCTCTGTTTTCTTCCTACCTCCACTGCACTCACCTCTGAGCTGTCTCTGATAAGCCTAACATTCTTTCCCACAGCAATGGTACCAGAACCAGGGGACCACACTGCCTGTGCTGGGCCCAGCAACATCCTAGTTGTGAACGAATAAACACATTTAAAAAGATCACTGAATAAATGGCTAATAGATGACCATTGGCACATAATACCTTATGAAAGCCTAACTACTTAAATTGCAAATACATGTGCCTAGGTGTCATGCTAAGGGTATATCCTAAGGGTAAATTACTATTACGTATATAATATAGAGCCAAAATATTATAAAACTGTCAGTACATGTGTCAGTGTCTCCCCCCCCCCCTCTGTTTTCTCCCTACATCCTTACAGCTGAGATGTCTGTGCCATGCCTAGCATCACTGGGACCAGGGGACCACACTGCTTGTGCTGGACCCAGCAACATCCTAGGGTAACACTTTATTTCAAGGGTACTTAGTAAACTATTTATAAGGCATTTACAAACTGTTTGCTCACTACCACTATTAATCCTTACTCCCACATGTATATATGTTAGTAAGCTAGTTATTTACACATGTATATCAGTGGCAGTCGGTGTCGTTTAGGATGCGGGAGGACGCAGATATTTTTTTACGAGGATGGCCTTAGTTATATTACAGCATATTAGATGACCGTCATGCATGTTCATTCACCCAGTTCAATGTAACATTGATAGGTTTAGGCTACTACATGATACTCAAATTTCCCTGTACCCATCATGTGGTTGCTACAACCTAGTTTATGAATGAAAGTTTACAACGTAGGTTCACACAGGTCGAGAGAAAGATTTGAGGCAACAGTGACACATGGACAGACAGTGACACATTCAATACCTCCTTGCACACTCTTGCTTGCATCTAGCTGATCTAGGCTGTAATCATTTGTCCAACAGTTACAAACAAGAGTTTCTATTGGACAAAATCAGGTATGTTTATCCCCATTTTATTCTGTTTGCTTCCATTAAAGAACAGAATCAGTGGAATTAATACACCCCTGATCCCAGCAAACAGTTCACTTTAATAGCCACATACAGACAGCTTGTTGTATTCCTTCTTGCATCTATGCACTCTCCTCCTCTCACCCTTTCCCTTCGCTTGTGGACTTCAATGCACAACACATCAGCTGTCTGTGACCAGGCAACAAATCCCTTCCAAGCCAAACCTTCATATCATAACCTCTACACACAGCCAACATCATTGTCACCATATTAGTTAAAGTAACGTGTTAGTAAACCTGCTACAATCATGCAGTAGTGTACAGTCAGTAAGCAGTTTAACAGTTACATCGGCAGGCCCCAGGGGCAATAAATTCATAAAAACCAAAAGCTTACCTTGACTTGGAAGAGTTAAAGTGTTGGATAGTCATAGCCAGCAAGCTAACATAGCATCCCTCTGTTTGAGCTGGGTGTTTGAGTAGGCTAAACTAGCTAGCTGCATTTGCTAGCTAAGTACGTTTTTTTTAACGAAATACAGCTAGCTCGCTTACTCCTCCATTTTTTAAATAAATGAATTTATTAAACTGTTAACCCATATTTTTTCTCTCTCTTTAAGTCTACTACTCACCACATTTTATGCAGTGCTAGCTAGCTGTAGCTTATGCTTTCAATACTAGATTAATTCTGATCCTTTGTCAGCTCATGCTGCAAGAACTCTGATAGGTTGGATGTCCTCCGGAAGTTGTCATAATTATTGTGTAAGTCTACGGAAGGGGGTGAGAACCATGATTCTCCTAGGTTTTGTATTGAAGTCAATGTACCCAGAGGAGGACAGAAGCTAGCTGTTTTTTTCATTAAATTCACTGAGGAATTCACTCATTAAATCCACTTTTTCCTCTGAGGAGCCTCCACTGGTGTATATATATATATATTTCCTTAAACATCCTATGTTGTGTGCTTGTTATTTTACCAGGTACAGCAGGAATGTCTACCAATGGCATGCCCGTCTTTTTCTGACAAATTGCACTGTTCTCCCAAATAAATAGCACTCACTTTAGATTAGGGACTGCAAAGATACTCTACTAATGGTTAGTAAATTATTAATAAATGGTTTGTTACGGACCCTTAAAATAAGGTGTTACCCATCCCGGTAGTATTTAGAATAAGTTAGAATAAGAAGAAAGAAAATCAGTGAATAAATATCTTGGCATATATAATACCTTATATACAGCCTAACTACATATTTCAAATTAGTGCATTCCAAGTGTTCCCCTTTGCCCACTTTAGATAAGTGTTTAAATATTAGGCTACATATATTTCAAAATAAGAAAACAGTGAGAGAGAGAGAGACTGCTAGTTCCTTAGTGTTTTGGCTGTAGCCAATGGCTACATTAAGGAACTGGCAGTCTCTCTCTCTCTCCCGCTCTCTGGGCCTGTCTCCCCAATGGGTGGGCTTGGCTGCCAAGTGGGTGGGCCTATGCCCTCTAAGGCCCACCCATGGCTGCACCCTTGTCCAGATCACAGCCATATTTATTTATTTCCTTATACTCAGTAAAAACGTAAACATTGTTACATGTTGCGTTTAAATTTCTGTTCAGTATAGTAGTGTAGATGTCAACATGACTACAGTATGACCAACTACCTCACTCAGATGAGTTGAGATGAAACTTTATTAATCCCCAAAGGGACGTAAGGTTATACATAGACAAGTAAAAAGTACAGTACTGGACTAGTGTTCAAAAGAGCAACTCCGGTGGTAGTGCGTGATCACTGTATTTGTGCCATGATGGGCCGTGGGTGGGAGACATTTTCTTAACCTTTCTGTAGAGCACCAGGGTGTAATCAGTCTTCCGCTGAGAGCCCTGTTGGGCCATAAGTGCACTTTGTAGAGGGGTACAGTCTATTCTACATGATTACCTTGATTGAGCTGCACTGTAACTTCAGGAAAATACACAGAAAAGAAAAATGTGGCCTCATTTTCATTTCATTTTAAATTTATATTTAACCTTTATTTAACTAGTCAGTTAAGAAAAAAAATCTTATTTACACCGAGGGCCTACACTGGCCAAACCCGGACGACGCTGGGCCAATTGTGAGCTGCCCTTATTGGACTCCCGGCCGGTTGTGATACAGCCTGGGTTGCAGCAACAAGGTCAACCTTTTTTAAATGAAAAGAGTAAGAGTTTTTGAATGTGAATCATTTCAGTAACCAGTAAATGATTACGTTCTTCTGAACAGATGCCGCTAGAAAGAGTACCGACCGAAAAGCCTTTCTATAGTTCTGTCCAGATTTGTCAGATGTCTGTGGTTAGTCTTTTAGCATATTCAGCTCTGTCTTGCACAGATTTAATAAGATTTAATAAGACCTAGTGCCCTTGAATTCTGCAGCGAATATTTATTTTTTACCCCCTTTTTCTCCCCAATTGTTAAAAGTTACTGTCTCATCTCATCGCTACAACTCCCGCACGGACTCAGGAGAGGCGAAGGTTGAGAGCCATGCGTCATCTGAAACACAACCCAACCAAGCCGCAATGCTTCTTAACACAGCGCGTATCCAACCCGGACGCACCAATGTGTCAGAGGAAACACCGTACACCTAGCGACCTGGTTAGCGTGCACTGCGGCCCGCCACAGGAGTCACTAGTGCACAATGAGACAAGGATATCCCTGCCGGCCAAACCCTCCCTAACCTCGACAACGCTTGGCCAATTGTGCGCCGCCCCATGGGCCTCCCGGGTTGCGACAGAGCCTGGGCTCGAACCCAGAGTCTCTGGTGGCACAGCTAGAGCACTGTGATGCAGTGCCTTAGACCACTGCGCCACCCGGGAGGCCCTGCAGCAAATATTTAACAACTGAATGATTGGTAAAGTAAAAATACTTCCTAGTTTTCTATCTATAAGTTTTAAAACAATATGTTTTGTTTTATGTTTCTTTTTCTTGGAGAAGATCTGTCATGTTTGATATTATAGAGCTTAGAGTTGTAATCAGTCATATTCATCATTCCTTTTACACCTCGGGGGTCTGACTCTATAAACCCATTTGGTGCCAGACTGTTTTCCTGCAAGAACACTGCAATTGCATGATATAAATTATAATTGACATCATCACAACAAATTGCATCACATCATGCATGTTTCATAGGAAGACACACACATGCACACTCACTCACTCACTCACTCACTCACTCACTCACTCACTCACTCACTCACTCACTCACTCACTCACACATGCGCGCACACACACACACACACACACACACACACACACACACACACAGTTGAAGTCGGAAGTTTACACACACTTAGGTTGGAGTCATTAAAACTTGTTTTTCAAACACTCCACAAAATCCTTGTTAGCAAACCATAGTTTTGGCAAGTCATTTAGGACATCTACTTTGTGCATGACACAAGTCATTTTTCCAACAATTGTTTACAGACAGATTTTTTCACTTATAGGTCACTGTATCACAATTCCAGTGGGTCAAAAGTGTACATACACTAAGTTGACTGTGCCTTTAAACAGCTTGGAAAATTCCAGAAAATTTTATTTTAGAAGCTTTAGAAGCTTCTGATAGGCTAACTGACATAATTTGAGTCAATTGGAGTTGTACCTGTGGATGTATTTCAAGGCCTACCTTCAAACTCAGTGCCTCTTCGCTTGAGGTCATGGGAAAATCAAAAGAAGTCAGACAAGACCTCAGAAAATAAATGGTAAACCTCCACAAGTATGGTTCATCCTTGGGAGCAATTTCCAAATGCCTGAAGGTACCACGTTCATATGTACAAACAATAGTAAGCAAGCATAAACACCATGGGACCATGCAGTCGTCATACCACTCAGGAAGGAGATGTGTTCTGTCTCCTAGAAATGTGCAAAACTGCAAATCAATCCCAGAACAACAACAAAGGATCTTGTGAAGATGCTAGAGGAAACAGGTACAGAAGTATCTATATCCACAGTAAAACGAGTCCTATATCGACATAACCAGAAAGGCTGCTCAGCAAGGAAGAAGCCACTACTCCATAACAGCCATAAAAAAGCCAGGCTACAGTTTGCAATTGCACATGGGGACAAAGATCGTACTTTTTGGAGAAATGTCCTCTAGTCTGATGAAACAAAAATAGAACTGTTTGGCCATAATGGCCATCGTTATGTTTGGAGGAAAAAGGGTGAGGCTTGCAAGCCCTTCCCCATCCCAACCGTGAAGCACAGTGGCAGCATCATGTTGTGGTGCTTTGCTGCAGGAGGGACTGGTGCACTTCACAAAATATATGGCATCATGAGGGAGGAAAATTATGTGATATATTGAAGCAACGTTTCAAGACATCAGTCAGGAAGTTAAAGCTTGGTCGCAAATGGACAATGACCCTAAGCATACTTGTGACAATGTTGTGGCAAAATGGCTTAAGGACAAAGTCAAGGTATTGGAGTGGCCATCACAAAGCCCTGACCTCAATCCAATAGACGATTTGTGGGCAGAACTGAAAAAGAGTGTGCGAGCAAGGAGGCCTACAAACCTGACTCAGTTACACCCGCTCTGTCAGGAGGAATGGGCCAAAATTCACCCAACTTATTGTGTAAAGCTTGTGGAAGGCTACCTGAAACATTTGACCCAAGTTAAACAATTTAAAGGCAATGCTACCAAATACTATTTGAATGTATGTAAACTTCTAACCCACTGGGAATGTGATGAAAGAAATAAAAGCTGAAATAAAGTATTCTCTCTACTATTATTCTGACATTTCACATTCTTAAAATAAAGTGGTAATCCTAACTGACCCAAGACGGGGAATTTTTGCTAGGATTAAGAGTCAGGAATTGTGAAACTGAGTGGATCAAATCCCGTTAGCGGGGTCAATTTGACAACATCCGGTGTAATGGCAGAGCGCCAAATTCAAATTAAATTACTATAAATATTTAACTTTCGTGAAATCACAAGTGTAATACATAAAAAAATAAACCTGAACTTTTTGTTAATCCAGCCACCATGTCAGATTTCAAAAAGGCTTTACGACGTAAGCAAACCCTGCGATTATCTGAGGACAGCACCCCGCATACAAATGCATGACAAACATTTTTCAACCAGGGAGGTGCGACACGAAAATCTGAAATAACGATATAATTCATGCCTTACCTTTGAAGATCGTCTTCTGTTGGCACTCCAATATGTCCCAGAAACATCACAAATGTTCCTTTTGTTCGATAAACTCCCTTTTTATATCCCCAAAATGTCAATCTATTTGGCGCGTTTGATTCAGAAAAACACTGGTTCCAACTCGCCCAACATGACTACACATGATCTAAAGTTACCTGTAAACTTGGTCCAAACATTTCCTAATCCATCCTTAGGTATCCTAAAATGTAAATAATCGATACAATTTAAGAAGGAATACTGTGTTCAATAGTGGATAAAATCAATGTGGAGCCAGATCCGGGACGCGCGCCTCAAACAAACGAGTTCACTTGGCTTGACACTCATTCTGAATAGCAGCACTTCTTCATTTCTCAAAGGAAAAACATCAACGAATTCCTTAAGACATCTAGTGGAAGCCATAGGAACTGCAAGGATATTTCTATTAAAAAGGGATTGCCATAAACTAATGGAAAACAGATTGAGCTCAACATTTTTTTTCCCTAGATGGATTGTGCTCGGGTTTTCGCCTGCCAAATCAGTTCTGTTATACTCACAGAAATTATTCAAACAGTTTTAGAAACTTCAGAGTGTTTTCCATCCAAATATACTAGTCATAAGCATATCCTAGCTTCTGGGCCTGAGTAGCAGGCAGTTTACTTTGGGCATGCTTTTCATCCGGGCGTCAAAATACAGCCCCCTATCCCAAAGAAGTTACATGTATTTGGCTAAGGTGTATAAGGTAAACTTCCGACTTCAACTGTACAAGGATGGACGCTTCTCCCTCTCTGTCACGGATGCCATGGTTGACCTTAGTTTGAAGATGTAATCCGGGGACAGGTGTTTTGTACAACAGTCTTCTGTGTGTTCTCTTTTTGACTGCTTCTGCATATTTGCAATCAAATGCAGAATTTTCTCCATCTCCTTAGCTATCATACTTTAATTCCACTGATTTCAAAACTCTGTCCTCTAGAAAGTGGAGAGCAAAACTTATGCAGTTCTACTATGTGATCTCATTCGAAAAAACAGCGCTAGAAGGATTACCTACACATACTGACTAGCTCATGTTATAGACAGAAGTGTGGTACATGGCAGACCAATCCAAACTCATCTCTCAGCATGTCCAGCCTGTTACGGTAAATGAGTGAAGAGGTGTGGAGTCAGGCGCAGAGAGCAAAAGATGTGGGAAAAACAACATGCTTTAATGTCCCGGAAACATAACATGTACAAAAGTGGAAACACAAATGAACAGAAATATAAACGGACAGCGTGAAACCCAAATGCCAACAAAAATACACTCAAACAACAAAACAGACTAACAAGCCCGCACGAAACAGAAGCGGGCTGAACAGACTATATATAACCCTACCTAACAACCAAACAAGAAACAGGTGCTACCAATTAGACAGAACTAAAGGAACACAGAACAACGGATCGGCGATAGCTAGTAGACCGGGGACGACGACCGTCGAGCGCCACCCGAACAAGAAGGGGAGTCACCTTCGGTAATATTCGTGACACAGCCCACTCATTATCTCAGCCAATCATGGCTAGCGGGAAAGTTGCTTACTTTTTCTGTGGCTAAACCAACTAGGCTCGTAATTTAACAATTGTATTCATATTTACAGATGGCATACAAGTTTGTTATTTAGGCACATGAAAGTTCACATGTTCCAGAATGCATTTCTGCCAAAAAGAAAGTAGTGACACATGACTTACGCCTAGTTTCCAGAAACAAGTCACATTTTTTAGTATTTTCTGGTAGATTAAACTGAAATTGCAACCAACTTTATATGGCTTGTTTTAAAAATAGAGATATTTTGGAGATTTCATTTTAAAAACCAAACGTGAAAGGTTGTAAGCTGAATAAAGGGGAAAAGGCCATTCTTGATCATTGGGGGAGACATTCTAACTAATCTGCTAGATAACCAGTTTGGATTTAAGAATAACCTTTGTATGACTGAAGCCTGAGAGGTCTAATGCTTTAATATGTAATCATTTCTGCCATCTGAATTCATATTCATTCTATAAATAGGCCCGTTTAATTTTGTCTGGCTTGCTGTTCCAAATAAAATGAATATTTTTTTGCTCATATAATTTATAAAATCAAAGGGATAAGCAAATAGGTAATCTGGGATATGACTAAAGAGTTAATCAGGGTGATTTTTCCACAAATAGACAGGTATTTTCCTTTCCATGGTATTAAGATCTTATCTATTTTTGATAACTTTTTATTAAAATGTATGTAGTGAGATTGTAACGGTCGTCGTAGGTGGAAGAAGAGGAGTGTTCATATTTTTTAATAACGTAATGAACACTGAACAAAACAAATAAAACGACAAACGAACAGTCCTGTATGGTGCTGAAAAAACACTGAACAGAAAATAATCACCCACACCACACAGGTAGGAAAAGGCTACCTAAATATGATTCTCAGAGACAACTAACGACACCTGCCTCTGATTGAGAACCATACCAGGCCAAACACAAAAACATCAAATAGAAAAAGGAACAGACAACCCACCCAACTGACACCCTGACCATACTAAAACAAAGACATAACAAAAGATCTAAGGTCAGAACGTGACAGATCATTGCTTTCTTTTGGGATATGAATACAGAGTATGTCCACTTAACCATCAGACCATTTTATTGGTAAACTACACAGTCATGTAAAAGTTGTATTTTTTTGTAATACAATACATAATATAGCACACTTATCATAATTTGGTTGTAATCCAGAAAGGTTAGAAACATTATCTAGATACTCTATGAGGCTGTGGAGGGATCCACATTGTGGATTTAAAATAACTTGAATCCTCAGCGTACAATGACATCTTTGTTTTTAAGCTCTGGATTTCTAGCCCCTTGATATTATTGTTGGATCTGATTTTAATAACTAACATTTCGATGGCCATAATAAATACATATGCTGATGGTGGACAACCTTGTTTTACTCCTCTTGACAGTTAAATTCTTTCTGAGAAGCAGCCATTATTTACTATTTTACACCTAGGGTTACTATACATAACTTTAATCCATTCTATAAGAGATTCTCCAAAATTGAAATATTCCAGGCATTTTTATATAAGTGTTAATATGAGTATTAAGGGCAAACATTTTACAGATGCTTTGACAATCACATGCGGTGGCGTGCAGTCAGTCTGAATACAAATAATGGTTGTGGAACATGTCCCACGGAACAACGCCCTTTGCCATCATTCTTGTTCCGATCATCAAGGATACAAGCAGTGACATCATGAATTATTCATATCATGTCTCATCCAGGCTTTTTTTATTCATACACCCATAGATGTGCCCCGATGTTTCTTCAGATCAAGTGGATTCCTCAAGAGCACAAAAAATCCTGTATTCACACCAGCTTCTTTGTCTTGGATCACAAATTGATCTCATTCTGTAGTAGACATAACCCAAGGCCACACGACGATTAAACTGTGATCTTATGTTATAGATGGTTTCTTTACTATAATTCAAGAGCTTTCAAGTATATGTTTCTTGTGTAAAGATTCTTGGCTCTTGATCTAGTTTAGATTACAGTCTACTACAACTACAACAGTCTAGTAGTTGTAGTGGACTGTTGCCCACTTAATACAATTGTCACATGCCCCTTAATACAACAGGTGTAGACCTTACTGTGAAATACTTGCTTACAAGTACCCCCTTCCCCTTTCCCCAACAATGCAGTTCAAGAAATAATAAAATATTTACTAAATAAACTAAAGTTTAAAAAATCGAATCAATAAAATACTAACACAATACATGTACATAACAATGAGGCTATATACAAGAGGAACCGGTACCGAGTCAATGTGCAGGGGTACAAGATTTGTTTACAGACGGCTGCAGAGGCCATTGTTGTTCTTTTGAGTCCTTAGCATCTTGCCAAGCCACATGTGTCGCGCCATGACTCAACAGATATCAGACTGATGGGCTGCTAGTTGTAAATAGCAGATAGCACCGGTAGCACCACGATGGATGAGAAAGAGGCTGGAACAAAAGATGCCACTAACTGTAGACAGTGTTTGACATTGGCTGCTGTCATTGGAGCAAACACGTATTTTTAGAAGCGCTGATGGAGGAACGTGACAGTGTTTCGTTTTCGCCTGGCACATGTCGTCCAAAAAGTTCTGCTTTTGAATCATCTGTCCATAGAACATTCTTATAAGGTTATTGATGATCAACCAGGTGCTTCTAGGTGCTTTTGGAAACTTGAGTCAACTTTATAATTGACATGGGTCGCATTAGGCCTTGCGATAACCAAACACTGCACTCCACAGTAAGAATCCCATACCTACGGCCATGCATAGTGGTAGTAGGCTGATGCTTTTGGGATGCTTTGCTGCTTCAGGACCTCGGGACCTTGTCTTTATAGAAGGAACCATCAATTCTGCTCCGTAGCAGAGAATTCTACAGGACAACGTCAAGCCGTCCATCTGTGAGCTGAAGCTGAAGTGCAGCTGAGTCATGCAGCAAGACCATGATCCAAAACACACAATCAACTCTACATGAAAATGGCTAAAAAGCAACTAATTTAAAGTTTGGGAATGGCCTAGTCAAAGTCCAGACCTAATCCCAATTGAGATGTTGTGGCAGGACTTGAAATGAGCAGTTCATGTTTGAAAACCCACAAATGTCGCTGAGTTTAAGCAGTTCTGCATGCAAGAGTGGACCAGAATTCCTCCACAGCGATGTTAGAGACTGATCAACAACTACAGGAAGCATTTGGTTGCAGTCATTTCAGATAAAGTTGGCACGGCCAGTTATTGAGTGTAAGGGAGCAATTACTTTTTCAAATAGGAGAATTGGGTGTTGCATAACTTTATGAATTAAATAAATAAAATAAGTATCATTTTTTTGGGTTATTTGTTAACTCTGGTTCCATTTATCTAATATTAGGTTTTGGTTGAAGATCATTCAGTATCAAAAAATATGCACAATTAGAGAATCAGAAAGGGGGCAAATACTTTCTCACGCCACTGTAGATTAGAAAATATGTCTCAATGTGTTATGATACATGTAGTACTGTGTCCAATGTACTGTAATGTGCAGTGACATGTAGAGAAATAATGTTCAAGATGTATGGACAGAACCAGCCAATCAATGTAAGGCTCCCAGGCAGTGTAAAGGTGGCAGTGTGAAGTAGACTATTTCTATATTGTTAACTATTATTCTATGTCAGTATTTCATATCAGACATCGTAGTGGGATTGCAGAGTGATTGGTTATTGCCTTAATCCTTCACAGGCATTATGTTGTGTAATACAGATTCACATTTCCTACTCTATCTCCTGATCAGTATCTCCTACTCAAATCAAAATCAAATCAAATGTATTTATATAGCCCTTCGTACATCAGCTGATATCTCAAAGTGCTGTACAGAAACCATGCCTAAAACCCCAAACAGCAAGCAATGCAGGTGTAGAAGCACGGTGGCTAGGAAAAACTCGCTAGAAAAGGTCAAAACCTATGAAGAAACCTAGAGAGGAACCAGGCTATGTGGGGTGGCCAGTCCTCTTCTGGCTGTGCCAGGTGGAGATTATAACAGAACATGGCCAAGCTGTTCAAATGTTCATAAATGACCATTATGGTCAAATAATAATAATCACAGGCAGAACAGTTGAAACTGGAGCAGCAGCACAGCCAGGTGGACTGGGGACAGCAAGGAGTCATCATGCCCGGTAGTCCTGAGGCATGGTCCTAGGGCTCAGGTCCTCCGAGAGAGAAAGAAAGAGAGAATTAGAGAGAGCATACTTAAATTCACACAGGATAGGACAGGAGAAGTACTCCAGATATAACAAACTGACCCTAGCCCCCCGACACAAACTACTGCAGCATAAATACTGGAGGCTGAGACAGGAGGGGTCAGGAGACACTGTGGCCCCATCCGATGACACCCCCGGACAGGACCAAACAGGAAGGAAATAACCCCACCCACTTTGCCAAATCACAGCCCCCACACCACTAGAGGGATATCTTCAACCACCAACCTACCATCCTGAGACAAGGCCGAGTATAGCCCACAAAGATCTCCACCACGGCACAACCCAAGGGGGGCGTGGGCAACCCAGACAGGAAGATCACATCAGTGACTCAACCCACTCAAGTGACGCACCCCTCCTAGGGATGGTATGAAAGAGCCCTAGTAAGCCAGTGACTCAGCCCCTGTAATAGGGTTAGAGGCAGAGAATCCCAGTGGAAAGAGGGGAACCGGCCAGGCAGAGACAGCAAGGGCGGTTTGTTGCTCCAGAGCCTTTCCGTTCACCTTCACACTCCTGGGCCAGACTACACTCAATTATATGACCTACTGAAGAGATGAGTCTTCAGTAAAGACTTACAGGTTGAGACCGAGTTTGCGTCTCTCACATGGGTAGACCGTTCCATAAAAATGGAGCTCTATAGGAGAAAGCCCTGCCTCCAGCTGTTTGCTTAGAAATTCTAGGGACAATTAGGAGGCCTGCGTCTTGTGACCGTAGCGTACGTGTAGGTATGTACGGCAGGACCAAATCAGAGAGATAGGTAGGAGCAAGCCCATGTAATGATTTGAAATCAGCCCTTGCCTTGACAGGAAGCCAGTGTAGGGAGGCTAGCACTGGAGTAACATTATCAATTTTTTTGGGTTCTAGTCAGGATTCTAGCAGCCGTATTTAGCACTAACTGAAGTTTATTTAGTGCTTTATCCAGGTAGAGAAAGTAGAGCATTGCAGTAGTCTAACCTAGAAGTGACAAAAGCATGGATACATTTTTCTGCTTCATTTTTGGGCAGAAAGTTTCTGATTTTTGCAATGTTACATAGATGGAAAAAAGCTGTCCTTGAAACAGTCTTGATATGTTCTTCAAAAGAGAGATCAGGGTCCAGAGTAACGCCGAGGTCCTTCACAGTTTTATTTGAGACGACTGTACAACCATTAAGATTAATTGTCAGATTCAACAGAAGATCTCTTTGTTTCTTGGGACCTAGAACAAGCATCTCTGTTTTGTCCGAGTTTAAAAGTAGAAAGTTTGCAGCCATCCACTTCCTTTTGTCTGAAACATATGCTTCTAGCGAGGGCAATTTTGGGGCTTCACCATGTTTCATTGAAATGTACAGCTGTGTGTCATCCGCATAGCAGTGAAAGTTAACATTATGTTTTCGAATGACATCCCCAAGAGGTAAAATATATAGTGAAAACAATAGTGGTCCTAAAACGGAACCTTGAGGAACACCGAAATTTACAGTTGATTTGTCAGTGTCACGAACCTTGCCGAAGATGGTGCCTCTTCCTGTTCGGGCGGTGCTCGGCGGTCGTCGTCGCCGGCCTATTAGCTGCCATAGATTCCCTTTCCGTTTGTTTTGGGTTATTGGGTAATTGGGTACACCTGTTTTGTATTAGGGTTTGTTTGTAGGGTAATTAAGGGCACTAGGCCAGCTGGGTATTTGTGCGGGCTTGTTCCTGTCTCTGTGTTTGCACCAGATAGGACTGTTTTTGGTTTTCCACATTTATTGTTTTGTTAGTTAATTCACGTTCCTTTATTAAAGAACATGAATAACCACCACGCTGCATTTTGGTCCGCTTCTCCTTCACCACAGGAAAACCCTTACAGTCAGAGGACAAACCATTCAGAGACAAACTGATATCTTTCTGACAGATAAGATCTAAACCAGGCCAGAACTTGTCTGTGTAGACCAATTTGGGTTTCCAATCTCTCCAAAAGAATGTGGTGATCGATGGTATCAAAAGCAGCACTAAGTAGCACGAGGACAGATGCAGCGCCTCGGTCTGATGCCATTAAAAGGTCATATACCACCTTCACAAGTGCAGTCTCAGTGCTATGATGGGGTCTAAAACCAGACTGAAGCATTTCGTATACATTGTTTGTCTTCAGGAAGGCAGTGAGTTGCTGCGCAACAGCCTTTTCTAAAATGTTTGAGAGGAATATAAGATTCGATATAGGCTGATAGTTTTTTACATTTTCTGGGTCAAGGTTTGGCTTTTTCAAGAGGCTTTATTACTGCCACTTTTAGTGAGTTTGGTACACATCCGGTGGATAGAGAGCCGTTTATTATGTTCAACATCGGAGGGCCAAGCACAGGAAGCAGCCCTTTCAGCAGTTTAGTTGGAATAGGGTCCAGTATGCAGCTTGAAGGTTTAGAGGCCATGATTATTTTCAGCATTGTGTCAAGAGCTATAGTACTAAAACACTTGAGTGTCTCTCTTGATCCTAGATCCTGGCAGAGTTGTGCAGACTCAGGACAACTGAGCTTTGAAGGAATACGCAGATTTAAAGAGGAGTCCGTAATTTGCTTTCTAATAATCATGATCCTTTCCTTTAAAGAAGTTCATGAATTTATTACTGCTGAAGTGAAAGCCATCCTCTCTTGGGGAATGCTGCTTTTTAGTTAGCTTTGCGACAGTATCAAAAAGGAATTTCGGATTGTTCTTATTTTCCTCAATTAAGTTAGAAAATTAGGATGATTGAGCAGCAGTAAGGGCTCTTCGATACTGCACGGTAATGTCTTTCCAAGCTAGTCGGAAGACTTCCAGTTTGGTGTGGTGCCATTTCCGTTCCAATTTTCTGGAAGCTTGCTTCAGAGCTCGGGTATTTTCTGTATACCAGGGAGCTAGTTTCTTATGAGAAATGTTTTTAGTTTTTAGGGGTGCAACTGCATCTAGGGTATTGCTCAAGGTTAAATTGAGTTCCTCAGTTAGGTGGTTAACTGATTTTTGTCCTCTGGCGTCCTTGGGTAGACAGAGGGAGTCTGGAAGGACATCAAGGAATCTTTGTGTTGTCTGTGAATTTATAACTCGACTTTTGATGTTTCTTGGTTGGGGTCTGAGCAGATTATTTGTTGCAATTGCAAACGTAATAAAATGGTGGTCCGATAATCCTGGACTACGAGGAAAAACATTAAGATCCACAACATTTATTCCATGGGACAAACCTAGGTCCAGAGTATGACTGTGACAGTGAGTGGGTCCAGAGACATGTTGGACAAAACCCACTGAGTCGATGATGGCTCCGAAAGCCTTTTGGAGTGGGTCTGTGGACTTTTCCATGTGAATATTAAAGTCACCAAAAATTGGAATATTATCTGCTATGACTACAAGGTCCGATAGGAATTCAGGGAACTCAATGAGGAACGCTGTATATGGCCCAGGAGGCTGATCTCCTGATCAGTATCTCCTGATCAGTATCTCCTGATCTCTTCTGCTGTCAACAGAGAGGTAACAGGGTTATTGAAAGATAGTGTTTTTAGACTGAACGTTCTGAGTTATAGGGTCTCAGGAGCGTGCATGGAGGCTGAGATTGAGTTACTTTTTAGTGTGACCCTACCTGTGCTTTGTTTGATGTTATGGTAACAAGGCACATACACTGTATATACAAAAGTATGTGGACGCACAAGCTTAAGATCACCATGCTCAATGCCAAGCGTCGGCTGTAGTGGTGCCCTACCTCGCTAATGCTCTTGTGGCTGAATGAAAGCTAGTCCCTGCAGCAATGTTCAAAAATATAGTTGAAAGCCTTCCCAGAAGAGTGGAGGCTGTTATAGCAGCAAAGTGGACCAACTCCATACTAATGCCCATAATTTTGGAATGAGATGTTCATTGAGCAGGTGTCCACATACTTTTGGTCATGTAGTATATCTCCAGGCTGTGTGTTAATTGTGTGTGTGTGTGCCTGCAGGCCTCAGCTGACATATACAACCATGAAGTTTTCATCAGCACTCCAACACACTACGTCTGCCTGTGGATGTCTCCATCTTTATAGAAATTATAATTTTTATCACAAAAAAAAGTTGTAAAGGGTCAACACTCATTAAAGGAACATATTGATGTTGTAGGTAGGATAATGACATGGTTAGACTAGTTCTTGCACTATCCTAACCCTACCTATCTCGGTCTCTGTTTCTCTCTCTCTTTTTCTGTCTCTCTGTTTCTCTTTCTCTATCTATCTCTGTCTCTGCCTCTATCACTGTCTCTATTTCTCTCTCTGTGTATCTATTTCTATTTCCCTCTATTTCAGTCTCTATGTCTCTCTCTCTAGCTGCCTCTATTTCTCTCTACATATGTATCTGTTTCCCCCTCTCTATCGCAGTCTCTTTGTTTCTCTCTCTATTTCTCCCTACATCTCTCGCTGTCTCTATTTCTCTCTGTTTCCCTCTCTTTTTCTGTCTCTGTTTCTCTCTCTGCCTCTATCTATCTCTGTCTCTGTTTCTCTCTGTTTCTGTCTCTCTGTTTCTGTCTCAATAATAGTAATAATACTAATAATAAGTAGGTTACTATTTACTATGCAGTTGTTATTATTCAGTGTCCCTCAGGCTATAGCAGGCAAATACATATTTGGCTGCAAGAGGAGCCATTGCTCCTTCGCCCATGTGTATTTCAGTTTTACTCTGGGTTTAATAAGTCAAAAATGTAGTCATTTCTGTGAATAATGAATCACTTGGTGAGGAATATTTCACACAGTAAAGGAGAAAGTGCATCTGTTTTTACCTCCCCTGTCGAGCAGTGACCACATATACACTCCTCTTTGGGTAGCCATGTGTTTTTATGTCTGCCGGTTTCTATTGCCAATTGGTCACTCCGCCTGCACCTGGCAAGGATCTGGCTGCTTCGTATCTCTGACAGATTAGAGATAATCAGCCAATTCATATTCTTTTTTTAGGGTCAGATAGCAATTTAGTCAGCTTTGGGATTTTGTTTTGTTTTTCCAATGTAAATATGAGTCCTATGATTGGTTCATGATTTTGTTTATTGGAATAAAAAAATAGTTGAAGCAGTGCTGATGTCAGCTTGGTTGGTGAGGTCCAACACCAGCTGACTGAGAGGGCTTGTTTCTGGGCTCAGCTCTTGGGTTTGAAGTGCTTTAAATTGCAGACTTGAATTTAGATGTAGCCAAAAGTTTAATGATATTTTCATTACTGGAGAGCAGCCCATTCTGCCCTACATGCATTAGTTGGTGTATTTCTCTGGATTTGTAGAATTTTCAGACCGAATCCTGCATGTAGGGCTTCAATTGGATGTTTGTCCCACATATTAAAGTTCAGTATATTGAATGGCCCCCAAACTTCAGTTCCGTAAAGAGCTATTGGTAGGGTTACGCTGTCAAATATTTGTCCAAATTCTAATTGGGATGTTGATTTGGAATAATTTCATTTATTGCATACAATGCTGCAGGCTTTTTCTTTGAGTGCATTCACTGCCATATTAAAGTTTCCCGATGCAGATATGGTCAGACCAAGGTATGTGTAATTTTTTGTGTGTTCAATTATGGTGTTGTTCAGGGTGAATTTATATTTTTTTCTGACATTTTTTTGGGGGGGAAAATCATGATTTTTTTTATTTTTATTTACTGCCAGGGCCCAATTATGGCAATATTGGGCGAGAATATTAATTGCAAGAGAATTCTTGTCGGTTATTGTCACAGCAGTGTATATCCCCCCTTCAAGCCGATACCATGACAGCCCACAAGGAACTGCACTGGACACTATGCAAACCATATATCCTGAGGCTGCATTTATTGTAGCTGGGCATTTTAACAAAGCAAATTTGAGAACAATTTGATGCATACAAGGCCCTCCCCTGCCCTCACTTTGGCAAATCTGAACACGACTCCATTTTGCTCCTTTAGTCCTTTTTGCGCCAACCAGGAGGAACTAAAACAGGATGTACCCATGATGAGAACCAGTCAACGCTGGTCTGACCAATCGGAATCCACACTTCAAGATTGTTTTAATCATGCGGACTGGGAAACGTTCCGGGTGGCCTCAGAGAATAATATAGATTTATACGCTGATTCGTTGAGTGAGTTTATAAGGAAGTGCATTGGAGAGGTTGTACCCACTGTGACTATTAAAATCTACCCTAACCAGAAACTGTGGATAGATGGCGGGATTCGCGCAAAACTGAAAGTGCGAACCACCGCATTTAACATGGAAATATGACTTGTAATATGACCAAATACAAAGTGTAGTTATTCCCTCCGCAAGGCAATCAAACAAAATATCGGTATAGGGACAAAGTGGCATCGCATTTCAACAGCTCAGACACAAGACGTGTGGCAGGGTCTACAGGCAATCACGGACTGCAAAAAGAAAACCAGCCATGTCACAGACACCAACGACTTGCTTCCAGACAAACTAAACAGCTTCTTTGCCCACTTTGAGGTTACTACACTGCCACGGCCCACTACCAAGGACTATGGGCCCGCCTCTCCTTCTCCGTGGCCGTCGTGAGTAACACATTTAAACGTGTTAACCGTCGCAAGGCTGCCGGCCCCGACGGCATCCCTAGCCGCATCCTGGGGCATGCGTAGACACCTGGCTGGTGTGTTTACGGACATATTCAATCTCCATCTATCCCAGTCTGCTGTTCCCACATGCTTCAAGATGGCCACCATTGCTCCTGTACCCAAGAAGCCAAAGGTAACTGAACTAAGTGACCATCACCCCATAGCACTCACTTCCGTCATCATGTAGTGCTTTGAGAGACTAGTCAAGGATTATGTCACCTCCACCTTACCTGCCACCCTTCAATTTACATACCACGCTAGTCGCTGTCACACTGCACATTGCCCTATCCCATCTGGACAAGAGGAATACCTATGTAAGAATGCTGTTCATTGACTACAGCTCAGCATTCAACACCATAGTACCCTCCAAGCTCATCATTAAGCTTCAGACCTTGGGTCTCAACCACACCCTGTGCAATTGGGTCCAGGACTTCCTGATGAGCCGCCCCCAGGTGGTGAAGGTAGGAAACAACATCTCCACTTCGTTGATCCTGAACTCTGGAACCCCACAATGGTGCGTGCTCAGCCCCCTCCTGTACTCCTTGTTCACTCAGGACTGCATGGCCATACATGCCTCCAACTCAATCATCAAGTTTGCAGATGACACAACAGTAGTGGACTTGATCACCAACAACGACAACACAGCCTACAGGGAGGATGTGAGGGCACTCGGAGTGTGGCGTCAGGAAAACAACCTCTCACTCAAGGTCAACAAAGAACATGATCGTAGACTTCAGGACAGAGCATAGGGAGCACCCCCCTATCCACATCGATGGGACAGCAGTGGAGAAGGTGGAAAGAATTAAGTTCCTTGGCGTACACATCAAGAACAAATTGAAATGGTCCACTCACACAGACAGCATGGCGAAGAAGGCGCAACAGCACAAACACAGAGAGGCTGCTGCCTACATACAGACTTGAACTCATTGGCCACTTTAATAAATGGATCACTAGTCACTTTAATAATGTGTACATATCTTGCGTTACTCATCTCATATGTTTAAACTGTATTTAATACCATATTGCCTATGCCGCTCAGTTATATATATAAAATCCTATTCCATCACTTTACATTTGTGTGTACAAGGTAGTTGTTGTGGAACTGTTAGATTACTTGTTAGATATTGCTGCACTGTCAGAACTAGAAACAGGCATTTCTCCACACTCACATTAACATCTGCGAACCATGTGTATGTATGTGACCAATAAAACTTGATTTTACGGGGTCTAATTGACATACTGTCTTTATTCATTCATATATACACATATGATACTGGAGATACAGTCTGTGTTTCAATATTTTTTTGCGGTTGTTTTTACCTTTCTGAAGCCCCTCAGTCCTCTATGGAGAGCGTTAGGTCCATTACTGATGGCCAGCTGATACTCCTTGTGTCACGTTCGTCGTAAAGAGGAGACCAAAGCGCAGCGTGATATGAATACATGTTATATATTTAATGAAGACGGACACTAAACAAACTACCAAAACCAACAAAACAACCGTGCCGCTATACTACAAACGTGCAGACACAGGCAACTAGACATAGACAATAACCCACAAAATACCCACAGTAGATGGCTGCCTAAATATGGTTCCCAATCAGAGACAACGATACACACCTGCCTCTAATTGAGAACCAATCTAGGCAACCATAGACGTATATAAACACCTAGACAGTAAACAACCCCAAAAACCTACAAAACCCCTAGACAGTACAAAAACACATACATCACCCATGTCACACCCTGACCTAACCAAAACAATAAAGAAAACAAAGAATACTCAGGTCAGGGCGTGACACCTTGACCATTAATCTACCGATCCTATTGGCTACCCTGCCGACAACAGCGCGAAAGTACAGGGGTTGGCCAGATAGCCTGCCATAAAACAGTTGAGTCGTGTCATTGTTTCTCATTTAACAGTCAAACAGATATCACACATAAAACGGCCTCCTTGACTCAGTGTTTACCATGCGCATTCATAAAACACTATGCTATAAAATATTTGTAATGAAACTCAAGTAATGATCAGAAAAAGCTCCAGCCACACACCTTACACATTCACAAGCACACTATTTCACTCTCACCTCTCTCTCTCTCTCTCTCTCTCTCTCTCTCTCTCTCTCTCTCAAGGGTTTTATTGGCATGGGAAACGTATGTTTACATTGCCAAAGCAAGTGAAATAGATCAAACAAAAGTGAAATGAACAATCTCTCTCTGTCTCTCTCTCTCTCTCACACACACAGACGGTTGGTGCAGGCTTGTTCATTTTTATTTGCCATATCATTTCATCATCCTGTTATCACTTCTTCCCACCTTTCAGTGTAGATGCAATCATCCATTTGTCATTTTCAGATGACAAAAAGTCATTTGTGTCTCCTTGTCACGCCCTGACCTTAGTTATCTTTGTTTTCTTTATTATTTTGGTTAGGTCAGGGTGTGACGAGGGTGGTTTGTTTAGTTTTGTATTGTTTAGAGTTTTTGTATGTCTAGGGGTTTTTGTAAGTCTAGGTGTTTATATGTCTGTGGTTGCCTGGATTGGTTCTCAATCAGAGGCAGCTGTTTATCGTTGTCTCTGATTGGGGACCATTTTTAGGTAGCCATATTCCTTGGGTAGTTTGTGGGTTCTTAGTCTATGTTTAGTTGCCTGTCTGCACTAGCCATAATAGCGTTTTGTTTTGTTTTGTTTTGTTTTGTTTTGTTTTGTTCAGTTCAGTTCAGTTCAGTGTTTGTTCTTTCATTAAAAAAGTATGTACGCTGCGCCTTGGTCTCCTCCATACAACGACAGTGACACTCCTGCTGCACATTAATACTTTAAAACTCTTATCATAACTAATTTATTTGGATTTCAATGTTCAATCAAATAAAATATACTGAACAAAAATATGAACACACAAAAATAGAAACGTAATATGTAAAGTGTTGGTCCCATGTTTCTTAAGCTGAAATTAAAGATCCCAGAAATGTTCCATACGCACAAAAAGCTTATTTAAAAAAAACACTGGTTGCCAAGATAATCAATCCGCCTGACAAGAAACTGATTAAACAGCATGATCATTACACAGGTGCACCTTGTGTAGGGGACAATAAAAGGCCACTAAAAATGTGCAGTTTGCCACACAACACAATGCCACAGATATCAAGAAACTGATTAAACAGCATGATCATTACACAGGTGCACCTTGTGTAGCGGACAATAAAAGGCCACTAAAAATGTGCAGTTTGCCACACAACACAATGCCACAGATGTCTGAAGTTTTGAGAGTGTGCAACTGGCATATTGATTGCAAGAATGGTTGTAAGAATGGTCCAACGTCGTTTTAGAGAATTTGACAGTACGTCCAACCGGTCTCACAACTGCAGACCACGTGTAACCACGCCACCTCGGGACCTCTACATCTTCACCTGCGGGATCATCCGAGGGGGGAGAGGGTGCAGAGGAGTATTTATGTCTGTAATAAAGCCCTTTTGTGGGGAAAAACTCATTATGATTTCCAGGGCCTGGCTCCCAAGTGGGTAGGCCTATGCCCTCCCATGCCCACCCATGGCAGCGCCCCTGTCTAGTCATATGAAATCCATAGATTAGGGACTAATGAATTCATTTCTAATAACTGATTTGCTTATATAAACTGTAACTCAGTCAAATCTTTGAAATTGTTGCATGTTGCGTATATATTTTTACTTGGTGTAAATAAGGTGTGGCTTGTTCTCCATCCTCCCCTGATTCAGAATATACAATGTGTCACGGCATGCTTGGTTCAATTGCTATTGATAAGAGGAAACCGAATATCCAATACGAAACACATTTGACCTTTGTGCTGAACCTAACTATATATCTACCGGCTCTCTAAAAAGTCAGGTAAACAATACTTTCTTGTGGATATTTTTTTTCAAATTTCGAGCAGCTGAAGGACAAACCGCCCAGACAACCGGTAGAGTAAGTTTAAATGTGATTGTATTCAACATTCTGGCTTGTAAGGTACATTTAAACGATTTTGCACACACATTTCTCAGGCTTTATATACCAATTAATTGTGTATTACAGCATGATTAATCAGACTAGCTGTACCTCACCAAATGAGTTGATAGTACCCAGTGCCGTAGTGCCTCAGATTTTAAAATTCCCACACGGAACTGGTTAATTATCGTCCAAGAGGACTACAAAAAAAAGTTCCAAATGAAAACACGTGTGTAGCCTTCTGATATACAAATGTTCTGTTTTATTGCTCTTTGAGTCCTAGTTGTATGATGTATTTATTGACGTCATCAGAACATTACAGAATATTAGTTGTTTTGTACATGAATTTAACAGGAGCATGAGGTTAGAGTAGTAGGCCTACATATCAGTATATTTATTTGTAAGTAAACTTAAATGCATTTTCACACGATTAAGTAGACCCGCTGTCAATTGAATAATATAAATATTATTCAGAGATTAAACTGACAGAACACAGAAATTAATCCATCTAATCTACGTTTGGTAAAACGAGGGGAGGGGGTATGTGTCTTTTTGTCCATAACAGCTGGTGCGAGCTATTGCTCGCCTGAGGCAGAGTACTTTATCAAATCAAATCAAATTTTATTTATGATAATCTGTAGACTCCACTATCTACCAAGAGAGTTCTCATCTATATTATTCGTAGCCGTCTATTTACCACCACAGACCGATGCTGGCAATAAGACCGCACTCAACCAACTCTATAAGGCCATAAGCAAACAAGAAAATGCTCACCCAGAAGCGGCGCTCCTAGTGGCCGGGGACTTTAATGCAGGCAAACTTAAATCAGTTTTACAACTTTTTACAAGAGGAAAAAAACCTCTAGACCACATTTACTCCACACACAAAGATGCATACAAAGCTCTCCCCCGCATTCTATTTGGCAAATCTGACCATAATTCTATCCTCCTGATTCCTGCTTACAAGCAAAAACTAAAGCAAGAAGTATCAAAAGTACCCATGCCTTTTATATTCGCTTTGAGGTAAGCAACACTGAAGCATGCACGAGAGCACCAGCTGTTCTGGATGACTGTGTGATAACGCTCTCGGTAGCCGATGTGAGCAAGACCTTTAAACGGGTCAACATTCACAAAGCCGCGGGGCCAGATGGATTACCAGGACGTGTACTCAAAGCATGCGCGGACCAAATGGCAAGTGTCTTCACTGACATGTTCAACCTCTCCCTGACTGAGTCTGTAATACCTACATGTTTCAAGCAGACCACCATAGTCTCTGTGCCCAAGGAAGCGAAGGTAACCTGCCTAAATGATTACCGCCCTGTAGCACTCATGTCGGTAGCCATGAAGTGCTTTGAAAGGCTGGTCATGGTTCACATCAACAGCATCCTCCCGGATACCCTCGACCCACTCCAATTCACATACCGCCACAACAGATCCACAGATGACGCAATCTCAATCGCACTCCACACTGCCCTTTCCCACCTGGACAAAAGGAACACCTATGTGATAATTCTGTTAATTGACTACAGCTCAGCGTTCAACACCATAGTACCCACAGAGCTCATCACTAAGCTAATGTCACCAGTGCTGTACTGCACCGCTGTAGCTCTGCGTTGTGTGTGGTTGATTGAGACTGTAGACGTGATCAGGTTGTTTTAATGAATCAGAATTCACTCTCTGCATCCAAAAGAAAACACAAAACATTTGTAGACCACAAAAATGTTCTGCAAATTGTCGCCTCTTCCTCTCATAGTGCATCAAAATGATTTGCTAGAGTACAAACATTAATATAGCCTCTCCTTATTATGTATCAACAAATAACATATATTTGACATAGATAAAACCACATACCTGCATCCAAAAGAAAAGACAAAACATTTGTAGAGCACAAATATGTTCTGCGAATCGTTGTCTCTTTCTACAACAGACACAATACAAAGGGACTGGGATCATTCGAGGAGCTAGCCATCGTTCACACATACAATAGCTAGCTAATACCTTAGCTGGCTCGTAACCACATGTTCAATTCAGAATGTTAATATCATCCTAAAAAGTACAATTACAATTGCATCTTAACAATGCCATCCATTTATGAGTAACCTCTAAATATACATCATTATTCATGAACAAAACACTGTGTGTATGACTTTGTGCTTAAAGGAATCAAACTTTTCTGAAGAAAACGCGTGCCTACCTCTCATAGTGCATCAACATTATTTGAGCAGGAGCACGCAGGGCAAAACATAAGTACACACTCCCCTATTCCCAGGATGCAGGCATGCATTATAACAAATAAACATGCTGTATTAATATATGAACCTGGTGAAATTCACAAAGTACTTTAACACTTGTTACACTAAGGACCCTGGGACTTAACACCTCCCTCTGCAACTGGATCCTGGACTTCCTGACAGCCGTCCCCAGGTGGTAAGGGTAGGCAACAACACATTTGTCACGCTGATCCTCAACACTGGGGCCCCTTAGGGGTGTGTACTTAGTTCCCTCCTGTACTTCCTGTTCACCCACGACTGCATGGTCAAACACGACTCCAACAGTATCATTAAGTTTGCTGACGACACAACAGTGTGATCAGCCTGATCACTGACAATGATGAGACAGCCTATAGGGAGGAGGTCAGAGAACTGGCAGTGTGGTGCCAGGACAACAACCTCTACCTCAATGTGAGCAAGACAAAGGAGCTGATCGTGGACTACAGGAATAGGCGGGCCGAACAGGCCCCCATTAACATCGACAGGGCTGTAGTGGAGCGGGTCGAGAGTTTCAAGTTCCTTGGTGTCCACATCACCAACAAACTATCATGGTCCAAACACACCAAGACAGTCGTGAAGAGGGGACAACAAAACCATTCCCCATCAGGAGACTGAAAAGATTTGGCATGGGTCCTGAGATCCTCACAAAGTTCTACAGCTGAACCATCGAGAGCATCCTGACCGGTTGCATCACCGCCTGGTATGACAACTTCTCGGCAACTGACCGTAAAGCGCTACAGAGCGTAGTGCGTACGGCCCAGTACATCACTGGGGCCAAACTTCCTGCAATCTAGGACCTATATAATAGGCGGTGTCAGAGGAAAGCCCATAAAATTGTCAGAGACTGCAGTCACCCAAGTCATAGACTGTTTTCTCTGCTACCACACGGCAAGTGGTACTGGAGAGCCAAGTCTAGGACCAAAAGGCTCCTTAACAGCTTCTACCCCCAAGCCATAAGCTGCTGAACAATTAATCAAATGGCCACCAGACTATTACATTGACCCCCCCCCATCTCCATTTGTGTTGTACACTGCTGCTACTCACTGTTTATTCTCTATGCATAGTCACTTCACCCCAACCTACATGTACACTGCTGCTACTCACTGTTTATTCTCTATGCATAGTCACTTCATCCCTACCTACATGTACACTGCTGCTACTCACTGTTTATTCTCTATGCATAGTCACTTCATCCCTACCTACATGTACACTGCTGCTACTCACTGTTTATTCTCTATGCATAGTCACTTCATCCCTACCTACATGTACAAATTAGCTCAATTGTGTTACTTTTTATTCTTTTAGATTTTTTACTTTAGTTTATTTGGTAAATATTTTCTTAACTCTTCGTGAACTGCACTGTTGGTTAAGGGCTTGTAAGTAAGTATTTCACTGTAAGGTCTACACTTCTTGTATTCAGAGCATGTGACAAGTAAAGTTGGATTTGATTTAATCTGTTTACCAAGTTATCTGTTCCTGTAAATGACCTCATCAGTCGTTTTTAGTGTGTGTGTGCGTGTATGTGTGTGTGTGCGCCTGCATGTGCGTCTGCTGGGGTGAGTCCAAAATGCTCTTTTCTGATAGCCATTATGGCAGCACATGTTTTAGGCAGCTGTGCTCTCGCAGGATCTAATCCCATGGTCCGCTGCATCTGCTTGATCTACTTTCCCTGTCGCTCGGCCATGCTTCCAGTCATCTCTCCACAAGACATTTACATAGACAAACAGACAGGGTGTTGAAGTGCCGTGAACAACAATGGGTTTTGACATCTCGACATCCACTTTAATGGGGAATCAGATGTCATGCCTGAGGGCCTTTTTTCCTGCCCACGTGACAAAACAGACATGTGCATTTCTACCATTCAACAGCACATGGAGATATTCTGAGAGTGGAGCAGGGTAAGTGGTGTTAAACCTCTACTCCCTTCCTCTCAGCAGCAGTGGTGTTGTGATGGAGAGTCCAAATGGGTTCAATTAAGATAATCAATTATTTGAATCAGGTAGCAAACCACTCAAACGGAACAAACTCCTCTCAGACAGTCTTCTTCCTGAGACTGGGAAAGAGAAAAACAACCTTCAGTCAGAGAGCGAGGGAAGACTTATGTCTGAGCCTAAGCATCAGACTGTCAGATAGACAGATAGATGTCTCTTATTGAACACCAGCTACTAACTGATGGTCATTTAGAAGTATGACAAATCCAATGATTCTCTAGGCATTGTGCTGATAACCTACATTCTCCCATCAAAGAACGGTGTGTGTTTCAAATTCAACTTTCGTTTATTACATGTACTGGATACATGTACATACATTTTCATACGGGTCCCCTGTGGGAATTGAATCCGTGCCCTTAGCTACGCAAGTGACACGCTTTATCAACTGAGCTACACGGGATACGCATGGTACACTATACACAGTCCTTTTTCTTCTGGACAATGCAACAACACTACGAAATAATGCAAGATAAGAATATGAACATCAAGTAAATAGCTCAGTAGAATAGAATAAACATTTTAGCCTGAGCGTAAAATCCGGGAAGACACAATCATAGCTATCATAATAAGTCTGGTGTGTGTCTGTCTGTGTGTCTGCCTTTCTCTGTCGGATGTGTGTCTGTAACTACAGATATCTGTATGCGAACCATCAAAGAGAAAACTATTTTTTTAAATGGAGCTATCAGCTGAATCACAGTCTCAGAGTCTGAGCTGCAGCCCCTGCCATGATGCAGCCTGCTAATCCACCACTCACTGGCAGACTCAGGGGAGCAGGGACACCTTCATTTTCACTTCATCACATGGATGGAGAATACTAATGTGTTGTGATTCAGCTATACTTATCAACAGGGAAAAAGGAGTCTGAATCACCGCTTCAGAGAAACCAATTAGAGCCTCTGGCAATGGAATTATATGACAGAAAAACGAGTGCCCTTTAGAAAACACAGGCAGCATAGGAATCTGGTGTGCACTCAGAAGACTGCAGAGTCTCTTTCATATAGGTATCTGATACATAGCAATAAGCTTATTTCAAATAACTTCATACATACAGGACTGCCAACAGTTCCATTATCAAAATATGTGCCTTCATTAAAACACATGTTCCCCAGAGGTTGAAGTCTAGAATATGTGTGGTTTTGAATGGACTGTCAGGGGAAAGGTTATTACAGCATGAAGGATTTATTTATTTATTTATACAGATCTCTTACAGTGTATGTTGAAGCGATTTTACATTACCATGGGGAAAAAAATGTTTTTGCATGTTTTGGTCATAATATTTATTTCAATGGAAATGCATTCACTTGTGAACGAATAACTAAATGCTCCAGTAGCACAGTTCAGGGGTAAATAAAAGCTACCACAGAGTTTAGGTCAATGGCGCCATCTGTTGATAGGATGTGTTGCCATGGGCGATCAAGTTCACATTCTGTTTTCATGTCCAATGAGCAGATGTCATGGAGTGCACATTGCTCATATCTGAGCTCTAGTCACCTTATATTTTTAGGAAAATGACAACTCAAAGACAAACTTTGGAATGCAATAATTTATTTTAAAAAATCATTTAAAAAAACTATTAATAGAATAAATTATTGATTCATGATTTATAAAAAATCAACAGCAAAAATATAATTAATAGGGAAAAAAATGTTTAAAGGACGGGAAATGGTGGGATTCTTCTCCTCTTCCTCCTTTCTGGAGGCCACACAGCCGCAGATGACGCATACCCCTCTTACGAGACTTCTGATCTTTGCCTAATAAGTACAAAAATAAAGTGTTTTTAATACAACATGTGGTCTGTTAGTACATTTATGTCATCTGGAGTTGCCTGGAGATCCATCTTCACTATACTGTCTGACTGAAACATATTTTTGCACATCTCCCTCCTGGGGTGTATTTATTACGTCTCACAACGGAAACCGTTTAAGAACCAAACGGAAGCAAACAGAGCAATAGGAACAGGGAGGGATCTAACTGAATTTGTCCAATAAAATATCTCTTATTCGTTGAAAATATTTTTCCGTTTGTAGTAAACGGTTTCTGTTGTTCAACGTTTTGTAACAGACAAAACATTTCGCAACAGAATTGGCGTAATCAATACACACCTAAGCACATTTCTTCCGGAATACTCACTCATTGTGAGGGGATCCACAGCCGTGTCCACATCTGGTTTGTAAGAAAGAGCTACGCTCACGTAAAACCGCAAAAATATTTTGTTGCGTTTAATCATTTGATTATACTGGCCTTGAAATGATCTTAATCATTTCAAAAGCTGATTGAATTGTAAATGGTTGTGAATATTAAACTGTATACTTGTTTGAACACAGAGGAGCTCATGTGGTTTGTCCTCCATTTCATCGATGCCATGGGACAGAAAGTCGGTGGTGGCTGGTCAGCTTTTGACTTCTGTGCAGAAAAGGGTGTCAACTATGGACAGCTTTGGCTTTGGTGTCTCTTGGATGACACAAACCTCAGTGTTGTCATTGGGGACAGTGGCAACACACTAGGCACACCATGTAATTTCAACGTGGAAATGTGGGTAATATTTGGTTGATGAATGAAATTTCAAGCTTTTTTCACCCCACTCAAAAAGACAGCCAGAAGTTTGTTGAATTCCCAATGTGTTATCACTATGCTTTCAACCATCCTAAAGCACAAACGAATTCCAATGGGAAAACTTTTTTGGATTAGTTGTCTTCTAAATGTGTTATGTAAGTCGCTCTGGATAAGAGCGTCTGCTAAATGACTTAAATGTAAATGTTAAATGTTATCACTGTGCTTTTAACCATTTAAATGCACAACAAAGTTTAAATGGGAATACAATGTCAGATATTTTGAACATTAACACTTCAAATCAAATTCTAATTTAATTTGTCACATACACATGGTTAGCAGATATTAATGCGAGTGTAGCGAAATGCTTGTGCTTCAAGTTCAGACAATGCAGTAATATCAGTATAATCATTATAATATCAGTATGTTGGCAGCAGCCCTCAATGTTAGTGGTGGCTGTTTAACAGTCTGATGGCCTTGAGATAGAAGCTGTTTTTCAGTCTCTCTGTCCCTGCTTTGATGCACCTGTACTGACCTCACCTTCTGGATGATAGCGGGGTGAACAGGCAGTGGCTCGGGTGGTTGTTGTCCTTGATGATCTTTTTGTCCTTCCTGTGACATCGGGTGGTGTAGGTGTCCTGCAGGGCAGGTAGTTTGCCCCTGGTGATGCGTTGTGCAGACCTCACTACCCTCTGGAGAGCCTTACGGTTGTGGGCGGAGCAGTTGCCGTACCAGGCGGTGATACAGCCTGACAGGATCCTCTTGATTGTGCATCTGTAGAAGTTTGTGAGTGCTTTTGGTGACACGTCAAATTTCGTCAGCCTCCAGAGGTTGAAGAGGCCCTGCTGCTCCTTCTTCACCACGCTGTCTGTGTGGGTGGACCATTTCAGTTTGTCCGTGATGTGTACGCCAAGGAACTTAAAACTTAATATGTAGTCATTGTGCTTCATCTAATAGCACAACCAAATGACCTGGATTGGAGTTAAGATTACATTAAGAGTACATGGTGCAAGTGATGCCTGCTGTTGGAGATTCTGAGCAGATTGTTAGAGCACTTGTGAAGCTCTCCACAGACCTGTGACCTTTGCATGCTATCTTGAACATGATTACATAAGAAGACATTTATAGTTACAGGAGGCTAACCTCAAAATGTGGCAGTGGAAGTGAATAACTACTGTTACATTAGTTTATAAGATAGCCTTAACTGTCAGCTATTTACGTTATTAGAAAAATATTATTGAATTGTGTTTGGTTGACAACGCAACCAAATATCAACATCTATTAACCAATATTAAATTACTTTAATCCTATTCTTGAGTTTTTATATTTGGTTTAGTTGGAGACGAATCCAACATATCATTTGTGAACTTGTCGATAAGTTAATAGGCTATTGGCTGTTTTGCAAAAGTGATATTGCATTGTGCTCAGTTGTCAACAAATTCCAGTTTGTCTACAAATTTATAATTGATATGCTAGATTCACATCTCCATCTCAACCAAAAATACAAGTTAAAGAATTGGACAAAACCTAATCAAACTTTAAACGCACTTTAAATAAACTTCGATTTGATTTAGTCCTATTCTTTAATTAACTTGGATTATTTTGGTTGAGATGGAGACTTGAATCAATATATTGATACACTTGAAGATTCCATTTGAAATCAACCAAAGCTTGAACCCCTAGGCTTATATGTGTCTATGTTTAGTTGAATTCATGGTTGAATTGAAACATCTGTTGATGACATTGTAACTGCTATATAGACCTAAATAGCATGTTTGATGATATACACTGAATATACAAAACATTAAGAACATGACAGACTGACCAGGTGAATCCAGGTGAAAGCTATGATCTCATATTGATGTCACTTGTTAAATCCACTTCAATCAGTGCAGATGAAGGGGAGGAGACAGGTTGAAGAAGGATTTTTGAGCCTCAAGACAATTGAGACATGGACTGTGTATGTGGGCCATTCAGAGGTTGAATGGACAAGACAATATGTTTAAGTGCCTTTGAACGGAGTATGGTAGTAAGTGCCAGGCACACTGGTTTGTATTAAGAACTGCACTACTGTTGGGTTTTTCACACTCAACAGTTTCCTGTGCATATCATGAATGGTCCACCACCCAAAGGACATCCAGCCAACTTGACACAACTGTGGGAAGCATTGGAGTCAACATGGGCCAGCATCCCTGTGGAACACTTTGGACAGCTCGTAGAGTCCATGCCCCAACGAATTGAGGCTGTTCTGAGGGCAAAAGGGGTGGGGGGTTCCTAATGTTTGACTTATAGGGAGGGTATGGTTACATTTTATTTGCTGTGTTAAACCTAACCTTTGGAATGACTTCAATAGCAACAGTGAATATATTTAGTTAAGATGTTTCTCAATAATCATTCTCACTTTAGCACATTGGTAGTAGTCAGTAACAAATATAAAAGATGGGCTTGGTTGAAACGCTGGATGGGAGACCAAAGGGATAGCTGTAGATAGATCAACTCTCCAGTAAGAGGTGCTGCCCAGCATATAGTATTTTCTTTCTAGTAGATATAACATTGAAGATCTGATGTTGTTTCAAAGTTACAAATTCAACATATTTTATACAAGGTTTGTGAAAATTGGTTACAATGATGACAATCTTGTAGTTTAAATTTCACCCTCAACCATTTACATTGATTACTTTTTTTTCAAATCCAATGTACACTGAACAAATACAGTGCCTTCAGAAAGTATTCAGACCCCTTGACTTTTTCCAAATTTGTTAAATTACAGCCTTATTCCAGAATAGATTAAATTATTTTTCCCCCTCATAAATCTACAAACAATGTCCCATAATTACAAAGCAAAAATAGTTTAAAAAAAATTAAAAAGTTTGCTAATTTATATATTTTTTAAACCCTGAAATATCACATTCACAAGTATTCAGACCCTTTACTGAGTACTTTGCTGAAGCACCTTTGGCAGCAATTACAGCCTCGAGTCTTCTTCGGTATGACGCTACAAGCTTGGCACGTCATTATTTGGGGAGTTTATCCCATTCTTCTCTGCAGATCCTCTCAAGCTCTGTCAGGTTGGATGGAGAGTGTTGCTGCACAGCTATTTTCAGGTCTCAAGTCCGGGCTCTGGCTGGGCCACTCAAGGACATTCAGAGACTTGTCCTGAAGCCATTCCTGCGTTGTCTTGGCTGTGTGCTTTGGGTCGTTGTCCTGTTGGAAGGTGAACATTCGCCCCAGTCTGAGGTCCTGAGCAGGTTTTCATCAAGGATCTCTCTGTACTTTGCCTCAATCCTGACTAGTCTCCCAGTCCCTGCCACTGAAAAACATCCCCACAACATGATGCTCTAACCAACATGCTTCACCATAGGGACGGTGCCAGGTTTCCTCCAGATGTGACGCTTGGCATTCAGGCCAAAGAGTTTAACCTTGGTTTAGAATCTTGTTTCTCATGGTCTGAGAGTCTTTAGGTGCCTTTTGGCAAACTTTTACTGAGGAGTGGCTTCCATCAGCCCACTCTACCATAAAGACCTGATTGGTGGAGTGCTGCAGAGATGATTGTCATTCTGGAAGGTTCTCCCATCTCCACAGATGAACTCTAGAGCTCATTCAGAGTGACCATCGGGTTCTTGGTCACCTCCCTGACCAAGGCCCTTCTCCCCCGATTGCTCAATTTGGCCTTGCGGTTACCTTTAGGAAGAGTCTTGGTGGTTCCAAATTTCTTCCATTTAAGAATGTTGGAGGCCGGTGTGTTCTTGGGGACCTTCAATGCTGCAGAATTTTTTTGGTGTCCTTCCCTAGATATGTGCCTTGCCACAATCCTGTCTCGTAGCTGTCAACTGTGAGACCTAATATGAGATATGAGTCTTTCCAAATCATGCCCATTCAATTGAATTTACCACAGGTGGACTCCAATCAATTTGTAGAAACATCTCAAGGATGGTCAATGGAAACAGGATGCACCTGATCTCAATTTCAAGTCTCATAGCAAAGGGTCTGAATACTTTTGTAAATAAGACATCTGTTTTCGCAAGAATTAAAAAAAAATACGTTTTTGCTTTGAGATTGTGGTATTGTGTGTAGATTGATGAGGATTTTAAAATGTAATCCATTTCAGAATAACGCTGTAACATAACATGGAAAAAGTCAAGGGGTTAACACTGTCTGAATTCTTATATAGAAACGCAATATGTAAAGTGTTAGTTCCATGTTTCATGAGCTTAACTAAAAGAGGCAACGTCATTGTTTCAGTTAACTCTGGAATGGAAAGGCATTGGAGGAGCATTTTTCTCAACAGTTTCTTAACCACACACTCAAGCAGGTGGTTATTGAGTGGTCTGGGATCTCACCAGCACCACTCTTAAAGCACAGAGATGTTCTCCCACTGACAAAGGAATGTGACTCAAGCTTTCCTGGCTCAGGAGTGGACCTCCTCTGGTTATGTGGCTCCATAGACTTCAGCATCCACACACACACGATTCAGATTGAGAGTCGATCTCAGAACTCTTGGAGAACCACTTCAAGCTCAACTTCAGACGGGCTGAGGCAGCAGCTGATTTTGCTATGCATCTGATGCAGAGTTCATATGCTAGTCAGAACTAGGAATCTCTGAAATGTCTGGCTTGCTGATTCGTTGAAAGCGGCACACGCATAACTAACTACAACCAGTTAGCAAGTTGGAAATGTCAGTTTCCTAGTTCCAACTAGCACGTGAATGCGGCATTTGGGTAGATAATGTTCACAATTGAACCAATAAGCTGGTCATCTGTGAAACTCCCATCCAGCCCTTTTAGAGCAGACTCCTTACTTGTCTTTCTCAGGCTCTCTAAATGCATGTTTTAGGTCTGGAACTGAAGCAGCAACATGTACAGTGGATGGTGTCCGGGAGACAGAAATGGATTGCTGACTCAAACGGTTTGGTTGACCATCTACAGCTGCAGTCATCGCCTTTTTGACATTCAGCACAAAAGGCGTCAATGCTATTGCCTCAGAGGTTGGCGGTGTCAGAGCCTTGGCCATCAATAAACTGTGTCTTAGATGGTTCTTCCAAACTCAGTGTGAAAATATATAAAAACACAGGGAAAATCAAGTTAGACTGCATTGTGCCTTTAAAAACGTGTCAACTTTTAATACAGCAAAATGTAGATATTAAGTGGAAGACTTCAATGTCTACAACGTGATTGTGCTTAAACAATTGAACAACTAAAAAGGACTACAAATTCACCCACGCAACTTATTTTTTTGTTTTATTTTCAGTTGTAATATTCATCAGACTAAAGTTAGTCACTGAAGCTGATGAGACATTGTTTATAAATTCTTTGGCAGCTTTTTACCAAATTGTCTACATTTCAATGAGCCCTTTTAATAGTGATGGCATGATTTTTACACCAGCGTGTTCATTTTATCTATATAAATGTACAGAAAGACAATAATGCAGAAGCTCTTAGAGCTGTATTCACATTTCAGTCAATCATGCATTTGTTATATCTAAATACACACAAAAGCATAAATGTGCAACCATTTTCAGTACGGGAATCCAATATGGACTCAAATGCTATTTTTAGTTGTGTGCAAGAAAGGCACAACCTATAATAAAACGCAACTTGAGTTTCCCCTATATACAGGAAATGTGGCCAAAATATATATATACACAAACAATGGCAAATTACCATTTCAGTTAAATAACCTTTTTAGCAATTCAGTTCAAATGTAACAATAAACTCTGCCAAATCTATTGCACTTCCTATGACAGCAAAAACAGTGATTTCTGTATGCTTGTTCAGCAGCACTTGTATCATTGCAATGCTACCACCAATAAGACTTGATCCAATGTACTGTAAGACTGGGAGGTGGAGCAAAGTATTCATCTAAAGACAAGTGCTGGGTGTGTAATGGAGGGGAGCGGGGTGGTTTACTGGGTGGTGATGAGCTTGACGATCATGTGGATGATACGGGAGCCTCTCGGGCAAGTACACAGGTCCATGCTGGGGTTTCTGATCTTATCTTCGAGAAGCTGGTCCAACTCCCAGCGCAGCTCCTTCACCAGCTCTGCCACCTGCAGCCACACACAGAAGATACTGCAGTCAGGAACACAGAGCTGATTGACGAAGAGCTTATTACTCATTATAATGGCCCAGTTCCCCCTGCCCTGAACACGTGAACTGACCAGGCTATAACTAGGGGCCAGGTAGCCAGGTCAGGATCTTAAATCGTCATTCTGAGAATGATAGCCAATCGGCTTACCTGGTGCGATGCTGCGGCGAACCGGATCCAGCCGTCGTCCAGGGAGATGACGAACTCGCCCTTCTGCAGCTCCACGTTGACCTGCCCCCCCCCAAACAGCACCAAGGGGTACACCGACACCATGCTGCAGTCTCTGATGAACACACGGCTCGTCTTCACCTTCTCATGGTACACCAGGTAGGGGCTGTCGTAGTGGCGCACCTGAAACCACCACACACAGGCACACACAAACTAACCTGGTATCTATTGTGTGGTTGTTTAGTTACTGTGAAAGAGTAGTGGTTGTCTCTGTACTTTATTCGTGGGGCTGTGTGTTACCGTGTAGTTGACGGAGGAGGGGTGTACGTGGACACAGCCGTCATTCTTGGTCATGTAGCGTAACTCGTCTGCTTTGGGCTGCATCTTCACCGCTCCTTTACTGGTCTGCTTGAACTTCTCATGAGGAGACCTCACCTAGCACAGGGAAACACTGGCTTAGCTCAGGTACACACATTATACAAGGACTGAGCTGTTGATCATGCTGGATGGAGGAAGGCTCACCTGTACTACATTGGGATATAGGGCAGCACAGAGCATGGCAGACATCAACCTGATGTTGTCAGAGTTGAGGTTAGCCTGTCCAAGAGTTAAAGGGTGAAATGATTCACTTAATGATTTATGAACAGATTTTATATAGCAATGCAGGATTTATATAATGGAGATTTCTTAGATATATATTTCTCAATAAAACATCCTACCTCACGGCCCGTAGCCTCAATTATACCATCAGTCCCTTTGGCAGCCATTCTCTCAATGACTCTAGCCTTCAGTCCCTCCTTGACGAAGCCAATATCAGACAGCAGCTCTGTAAACTGCCTCTTCAGACTGGCTATCTCCTGCACACCAAAAAGCACATCTCAGACTCTTGCAAGTACTGTACAAAACATGGTAATAATGCCACCTGTCAGGAGACGATGCCACAGAAGAGTATCTCACCTGTAAGCCCCGGCTAGACAGGAAGTTCTCTCTGCAGTACTGAAACCCGGCCTGATTCCCGTTTCTGGCTGCACCACACCAGCCCTGTGAAACGGCAACACAGATTACCTTAAGACAGTCACATATCCACTACAAATCGTATAGCTACTCTGTGTTTTAGATGGTTCTACATATTGCATTACCACTCAGAACCTGTTCATCTGTTTCTCAAGGCAAATGCAATTTTTCCATAGCTGGTTCAGCTAACATTTCAGTATTGAGTGAGTGTTACAGCATGTCAATATGGATGACATGGTTAGAGGATACACAGTGGAGTGGTTCAGGTCTATCCAATATGTACAGCACAGCACCTTGTATGCCTGCAGCAGGGCCAGATGGTCACTGTTGGCCAGGGCATAATTCAGCTTCTTCTCATTGGCCTCCTCCCTCTTATCCCAAGGAGACACCTGGCCACAGGAAGAACACACCGCAGCAGAGGAAAGAAAGGAGGAAGCAGGAGAGGACACATGAGAGGGGTGAGAACACAGGAGAGAGACTTGCGACTGTGAAAAACTGAAATGTTTTTTTCCCTTTTCAACATTCAGAGAGTGAATCACAGGAGTTCACACTTCACAGGGACAATTCTTAATTATTGCTCCTTTCTTTTCAGTTAACGTTTCTACTCATTCCCAAGACCATTGGTAGGCTCAGAGCCACAAATGGTAGTTAGAGGTGGCTTACGAAGGGAGACTTGAAGGCCAGGCTGGCAGCGATGGTGAGGGCAGGGTCCAGGCAGCGAAAGATGGCACCAAACAGCATGAGTTTGCCAATGCGGACGTCCACAGGCAGACAGGCCAGGTGATAGCCCAGAGGGGTGAGCTTCTCGTCGGCCGTCAGAGCCCCCAGGTCCTGCAAACGCTGCTTGGCCGCATCCAGACTGCCCATGGCCGGGGGCTCAATGAGCCGGGAGAACACAGAATCCAGTGGCCGCTCCGCAAACACATCCAGGATCTTAATCCTTTGAGGTGGAAGTGGGGATAAAGACAGAGATGGAGTTGGAGAAAGAGGGCAGTTGGGAAATCTCCAAGTGAAAATGTTTACATTGGTGACAACACATCATGAGTTCCTACATCGAAAATGCAGGGAAGGTTCAAATGAATGACTGTCAGTGGTTAAATAAGGATCTACATGAGGCAGTACATGAGTAAATAACACCTAATTGGTCAGTTGAGAGCACCACGAGAGGCACAGTGCTGTAGTTAGGGGACATGAATCCTGTTCTGCTCTGATTACCTGAGGCAGAGCTGCTCCAAGGGGACTCTCTGGATCTCTGGCAGCTGCTGCTCTGCCAGTTGGTGTTGGAAGCAGTGGCTGGTGAAGAGATGGAAGCACACCCCTGAGGCCACGCGGCCTGCTCGCCCTCTCCTCTGCAGGGCGTTGGCACGGGACACCCACGACTCCTCCAGGCTCTCCATGCTCTTAGAGGCGTCGTAACTGAGGGGACAGACTGAGTCAGCGAAATAACACTCACATACCATCTGGTGTTTTATAAGCATCCTCACAGGCACAGTTATCAAGGACTTGGTCCCCTCCTTACAAGAGGTTAGTATAGAGAATATACGAGTTGTACCAATTAACAGAGTTTGAACTTATCCAATGTGCTCTCATAAAGGAAACCAGTTGAGCAAAGACATCAGAGGGTTTAGAGGTCAGAGGTTATAGTACCTCTTCTCCTTCATCTTGCCTGAGTCCACCACGTAGACCACGTCGTCGATGGTAACGGAGGTCTCAGCGATGTTGGTGGAGATGATGATCTTGGTGACGCCCTCTGGTGGCCGCTTGAACACAGCCTGTTGCTCCTCGTTAGACAGGGACGAGTGGAGCGGGTACACCACACACCTGGGACACACACACACAACTATATCCACAACAAACATAACCCATCTACAGCTGTACCACAAACACACCGGTAGAAAACCTAAACCCATCACAATCACACACAAATCAGAATCTCATCCAGTACAGTGGTCCATGTATTTCCTTACCTGGCTCTGTTCCGGTTGTTGAACATCCTGTTGGACTGGAGCTGCTCATAAAGAGTCTTAATCTCAGCCAGGCCCGGCATGAATACCAACACAGCACCTGGACAGAGCAGGACAGGGAAGGTTGTGTTGTTAATGTTGTTACAGGAGTATTAACACACAGGTACTGCATAACTTCATGGTCAAATGTTAACTCAATTGAAATCATATTGCTACACCTTTACTGTGCATCTATCCATCTGTCATTCCTAGTAATACTTCTGTCTGTGGTGCTCGCTCACCTGGAGGGTAGCTATGGTCCCCGTCCACAATATACTCCAGCACACTCTCCACCAGGTCCATGTTGATCTTATCCAGGTCCATGGCAGATATGGTCTTCAAGACAGACTTCTTGGTGTCTTTAAACAAAATAAAACATCCTGATTAACATTCTCTTCCCAGACAAAGTAGCCGTGGGGAATAGGGTTCCATTCCAGACAGTGTGGTGTATTTAGCAGAGGGGAGGATCAGAAACCTTTGTATCGGACAGTGAGTTCCTGCAGGCTGAGCTGCTGGTCAGGGATGGAGTCTTTAATGAAGTCTTTTTTCTGGAGGTTCATGAAGGACCACATGTCGTCTCCCAGCTGGTCCACGGGGTCTTTGGCCCCCCCTCTGCCTCCCTTACTGCCTGATGAGGACTTCCCCCCGCCCGAGCGCATGAACGGACTGCCATCCTCAATCACATACCTGGGAGGAGAGTAGAATGTACAGGTCAAACAAACCTGAAGAACAGAAACAACACCTTGTTGTGTTTATGGTACAATATTTCAGGTTTGGAAGTGCCATATTTACCGGGTTTTGGCAACTGCATCTTCCAGGAAAAACTGGTCGACAGGGAAAGTGCGTCCTGGGAAACACAAGAGATCGTGACGTAACTACTGACTGGTCTAACTATACACTTTGTTATACACCTTGCCCTAAATACGCTAAGAGACGTGGACTGGGATATTTTCCGCATTGCGGCGAACAACATTGATGAATACGCCGATTCAGTGAGAGGGTTTATTAGCAAGTGCATCGGTGATGTTGTACCCACAGCGTCTATTAAAACATTCCCCAACCAGAAACCGTGGATTGATGGCAGCATTTGCTCAAAACTGAAAGTGCGAACCACTGGTTTTAATCAGGGCAAGGTGACCGGAAACATGACCAAATACAAACAGTGTAGCTATTCCCTCCGTAAGGCAATCAAACAAGCTAAGCGTCAGTATAGAGACAAAGTAGAGTCGCAATTCAACGGCTCAGACACGAGAGGTATGTGGCAGGGTCTACAGTCAATCACGGACTATAAAAGGAAAACCAGCCACGTTTACGGACCAGGATGTCTTGCTCCCAGACAAACTAAACAACTTCTTTGCTCGCTTTGAGGACAACACAGTGCCACTGACACGGACCGCTACCAAAACCTGCGGACTCGCCTTCACTGCAGCCGAAGTGAACAAAACAGTTAAACGTGTTAACCCTCGCAAGGCTGCAGGCCCAGACGGCATCCCCAGCCGCGTCCTCAGAGCATGCGCAGACCAGCTGGCTGGTGTGTTTACGAACATATTCAATCAATCCTTATCCCAATCTGCTGTTCCCACATGCTTCAAGAGGGCCACCATTGTTCCTGTTCCCAAGAAAGCTAAGGTAACTGAGCTAAATGACTACCGCCCCGTAGCACTCAATTCCCCCGCCCTGTACAACTTGGTCCTGTACTTCCTGACGGGCCGCCCCCAGGTGGTGAGGGAAGGTAAAAACATGTCCACCCCGCTGATCCTCAACACTAGGGACGCACAAGGGTGCGTACCTGTGGACGGTGTGTGCTGGGGTAGAGGGTGTGTATCAGTACCTGGTATGTGAACGGTGTGTGCTGGGGTAGAGGGTGTGTGTCAGTACCTGGTATGTAGACGGTGTGTGCTGGGGTAGAGGGTGTGTATCAGTACCTGGTATGTGGACGGTGTGTGCTGGGATAGAGGGTGTGTATCAGTACCTGGAAGGTGTGTGCTGGGGTAGAGGGTGTGTATCAGTACCTGGTATGTGGACGGTGTGTGCTGGGGTAGAGGGTGTGTATCAGTACCTGGATGGTGTGTGCTGGGGTAGAGGGTGTGTATCAGTACCTGGACGGTGTGTGCTGGGGTAGAGGGTGTGTATCAGTACCTGGACGGTGTGTGCTGGGGTAGAGGGTGTGTATCAGTACCTGGTATGTAGACGGTGTGTGCTGGGGTAGAGGGTGTGTGTCAGTACGTGGTATGTGGACGGTGTGTGCTGGGGTAGAGGGTGTGTAGCAGTACCTGGTATGTGGACGGTGTGTGCTGGGGTAGAGGGTGTGTGTCAGTACCTGGTATGTGGACGGTGTGTGCTGGGGTAGAGGGTGTGTGTCAGTACCTGGTATGTGAACGGTGTGTGCTGGGGTAGAGGGTGTGTGTCAGTACCTGGTATGTGGATGGTGTGTGCTGGGGTAGAGGGTGTGTAGCAGTACCTGGTATGTGGACGGTGTGTACTGGGGTAGAGGGTGTGTGTCAGTACCTGGTATGTGGACGGTGTGTGCTGGGGTAGAGGGTGTGTGTCAGTACCTGGTATGTGGACGGTGTGTGCTGGGGTAGAGGGTGTGTATCAGTACCTGGTATGTGGACGGTGTGTACTGGGGTAGAGGGTGTGTGTCAGTACCTGGTATGTGGACGGTGTGTGCTGGGGTAGAGGGTGTGTATCAGTACCTGGTATGTGGACGGTGTGTGCTGGGGTAGAGGGTGTGTATCAGTACCTGGTATGTAGACGGTGTGTACTGGGGTAGAGGGTGTGTGTCAGTACCTGGTATGTGGACGGTGTGTGCTGGGGTAGAGGGTGTGTATCAGTACCTGGAAGGTGTGTGCTGGGGTAGAGGGTGTGTATCAGTACCTGGTATGTGGACGGTGTGTGCTGGGGTAGAGGGTGTGTATCAGTACCTGGTATGTGGACGGTGTGTGCTGGGGTAGAGGGTGTGTATCAGTACCTGGTATGTGGACGGTGTGTGCTGGGGTAGAGGGTGTGTATCAGTACCTGGACGGTGTGTGCTGGGGTAGAGGGTGTGTATCAGTACCTGGTATGTAGACGGTGTGTGCTGGGGTAGAGGGTGTGTGTCAGTACCTGGAAGGTGTGTGCTGGGGTAGAGGGTGTGTATCAGTACCTGGTATGTGGACGGTGTGTGCTGGGATAGAGGGTGTGTATCAGTACCTGGAAGGTGTGTGCTGGGGTAGAGGGTGTGTATCAGTACCTGGTATGTGGACGGTGTGTGCTGGGGTAGAGGGTGTGTATCAGTACCTGGACGGTGTGTGCTGGGGTAGAGGGTGTGTATCAGTACCTGGACGGTGTGTGCTGGGGTAGAGGGTGTGTATCAGTACCTGGACGGTGTGTGCTGGGGTAGAGGGTGTGTATCAGTACCTGGTATGTAGACGGTGTGTGCTGGGATAGAGGGTGTGTATCCGTACCTGGTATGTGGATGGTGTTACAGTTGTTGTAGTACTGGGAGAAGAGGTCAGCGTTGAGGGTGGCACTCATCAGGATGATCTTCAGATCTGGTCGCTGTACCATCAGATCCTTCAACACCAACAGGAGGAAGTCACTGAGGGAGAGGGACGGAGGGTGAGCGAGAGAGCGAAAGAGACAGTGGTCAAAAGCACGGGGAGGCTACTAGCACGATAATGAGCGAGTCTGTGTGTTTGATATCTCACCTCTCCTCTGTGCGCTCATGCACCTCATCCACTATGACATGAGAGATCCCTGTGAGGTCTGCCTCCCCCTCCAGCCTCCTCAGTAGAACTCCTGTGGTGCAGTACAGCAGCCTGGTGGCCGCAGACTGAGGGAGAGAGAAAAATATGAGAGAGAGAGAGAGAGAGAGAGGGGAATATGAGAGAGAGAGAGAGAGAGAGAGAGGGGAATATGAGAGAGAGAGAGAGAGAGAGAGGGGAATATGAGAGAGAGAGAGAGAGAGAGAGAGGGGAATATGAGAGAGAGAGAGAGAGAGAGAGAGAGAGAGAGAGAGAGAGAGAGAGAGAGAGAGAGGAATATGAGAGAGAGAGAGGAATATGAGAGAGAGAGAGAGAGAGAGAGAGAGAGAGAGAGAGAAATATGAGAGAGAGAGAAATATGAGAGAGAGAGAGAGAGAGAGAGAGAGAGAGAGGAATATGAGAGAGAGAGAGAAAGAGAGAGAAATATGAGAGAGAGAGAAATATGAGAGAGAGAGAAATATGAGAGAGAGAGAAATATGAGAGAGAGAGAAATATGAGAGAGAGAGAGAGAGAGAGAGAGAGAGAGAGGAATATGAGAGAGAGAGAGAGAGAGAGGAATATGAGAGAGAGAGAGAGAAATAGAGAGAGAGAGAGAGAGAGAGAGAGAGAGAGAGGAATATGAGAGAGAGAGAGAGAGAGAGAGAGAGGAATATGAGAGAGAGAGAGAGAGAGAGAGAGAGGAATATGAGAGAGAGAGAGAGAGAGAGAGAGAGAGAGAGAGAGAGGGAATATGAGAGAGAGAGAGGGGAATATGAGAGCGAGAGGGGAATATGAGAGAGAGGGGAATATGAGAGAGAGGGGAATATGAGAGAGAGAGAGCGAGAGATATGAGAGAGGATATGAGAGGGGGGGAGGATATGAGAGAGGGGGGGGGGGTATGGGAGTTGGGAGAGAGGGAGCAAGTGTAATTTTTTTAAACAGCTTTAACCAGAATGCAAGGTTATGGATGTGAGCATGTGTACAACATTGAGTTCCACTGACCCTGACAGTCTCCAGGCGGATCTGGTAACCCACTGAGTTACCGAGGCGTTCTGCCCGCTCCTGTGCCACCCTCTCAGCCACGGAGATGGCAGAGATACGGCGGGGCTGGGTGCAGATGATGTTAGCCACCTGGTCAGTAGGCCCACTCAGAGATGCATCCAGAATGAACTGAGGGATCTGGGTGGTCTTACCACACCTGTACAAGACCACCATAAAGACACCATATATTAACACCAAAAACAGAACACTGCAAAATGCAACATCCCTAGTAACACCTGTGGCATTCCACACAAACAATTGTCTGTAACTAATTACTAGATTTTACTTTCCAGATTGATGCAAATATTGAAAATGGTCCTAGAAATATACCATATTGGCCACAGTGTGCTGTGCTGCAGTGGACTCAGGCCTTTCACTGACTCACCCAGTCATGCCACTGACCACCAGCACCTGGCAGTTGTCCAACAGGTCCAGGATGTTCTCCTTCTCATTCCAAGCAGGCAGCTTCTGTCTCTGCTGCAACATGGAGGTGAAGCGCCTGGATGACTGGCAGAGAAAGGAACAGTAAGAGGGGATTAGATGGAGAAAAATAACAGACATTCACATATCATCCTTAGGGAGTGAGCTTTTTCATGACTACGGATATGGCCTTGACTAGTAATGGACAGGACTGATGAATCGCAAGTCTCCCATACCACCAATAGATGGAGCTAAATAGCATAAGACAGGCTGTTTACATGTCCCTCTTGTACTGTAGTAACAGCCCAGAATGAAGTATGTTCTCTACTCTACCTGTTTTGTCCTGAACTCTCGACACAGTTTGGCGTTCTCCTTTTGCTGGCTCCCTGTCCTCTCTTCATGTCTCTTCACCATCTTCTTCCTCAGGTTGACATAGCTCTCGGTCTGAGGAACCACCACTCCTTCCTCATCCTCCTCCTCCTCCAAGTCTTCTGTGGCCTGCTGTATCCTGTGGCTGCTTGTTCTGTTAGTTGGGGCAGTGCTGCTGTTGGCGGTGCTGTTAGTTGGGGTAGTTCTGTTGATGTTCGTAATACTCTTGCTCTCCACATGTGATGCAGTGTTGCTCCTCCCACTCTTGCTCTTCGTCATGGCAACAGCAGCAGGGGGTGGAGCCACTACCACAGGGGGCAGGGAGCTGTATTTATGATGCATGACTGACAGCAGCTCCTTCATGGTGGCCTCGTCCTCGCAGCAAGTGATCAGGGTGTAGACCACGGGCTCCCCCTCCTTCGCTGCAGCCAAGGCCTCCCCGAACAGATGCTCTGTGACACTCAGCCTGGCTGCGGCCCCTATGGTCTCATCGTTAGTGCTGAAGGCCACGACAGGGGCCTGGAAGGGGTAGCGGTTCCCTTTAGGGAAGCGGACCTCCAGCACGTACTCTGGAGAGGAGTAGCTGCTGAACCCAGGTTGGCTGGCTCCCACGGGGTCTTGAGGGCCTGAAGCTGTTCCCTTGGTGGGCATCTGGTGCTTATACTTGCACTTAGCTCCAAACCTGCAGCCGGCACCCTTTAGGTAGAAGCTGCAGACGTCCCTAATTTGAACGGAGTTGTTGGTACGAGCAGATGCGTTCTGTTTACCTCCTGCAATGTCAGCCAGGAAGTCGGGGTCCAAAGTGACAGTCCAAACGCTGTTGGCGATGCGCTCGGTGAAACGGTCGCCGTAGATGGCGGTGAGGGCCAAGGCCTCCTCCTGTCTCTGGGTGAGGCACTCGTCCATGGGCGCCCCTTGGAGGCCATCGGGGGAGACAGCTTTGGGGCCGTAGCGCTCGGAGAAGACCTGGAGGAGCAGCTGTTCCATGGTGGCTCCCACCTCCCCTACACCTGCCTCCAGGGCCTGCTTGCTGCGCTCCCGGTCGAAACCATACCTACACACAACGCCGAGGGAGGGATGTTAGAAACGACACATCAAGACATGACACATTCATCAAAATGACTGGAAGCAACCCCCTTCCTAAACAATTTAAAAAGTGTCACTAAATATCCCACCCTGACATATCATTACAGCTGAGATGGGTACAGAAGGTTAAGTCTGAATCTAAGTGGTGTTGATACCTGCAGAGCTTTCCTATTGCAAACAGTCCTATGACTGGCTCGGGAGTGGGCCGCCGTTCATCCTCAGAGTCAGGATCAAAGACGGGGCTCTCTGCACTCTCAACAGGCTCATCATGGGTGTTCCAGAACTGCCCTTCCTCCCGGTAATCCAGCTCATCATACTCCTCCTCTTCCTCATACTCCTCTTCTTCACTGAGAAAGGAAAGGTGGGATAAGATCACGTGATGTTATTAGTCTATTCGGGTCAACAAGGTGACACCTGATACATCCCAGTGCAACTAAACAAATCTCTACCGAGAAGAAAACACCATCCCTGAACACAAACCAATGATTCTAATATTATACAGTCCCCCAGTGTTCTAAAGGCACCCCAGTGTCCTAAAGGAGCGTTCTAAAGGCACCCCAGTGTTCTAAATGAGTGTTCTAAAGGCACCCCAGTGTTCTAAAGGTACCCCAGTGTTCTAAAGGAGTGTTCTAAAGGCACCCCCGTGTTCTAAAGGAGTGTTCTAAAGGCACCCAAGTGTTCTAAAGGAGTGTTCTAAAGGAGTGTTCTAAAGGCACCCAGTGTCCTAAAGGAGTGTTCTGAAGGCACCCCAGTGTTCTAAAGCAGTGTTCTAAAGGAGTGTTCTAAAGGCACCCCAGTGTTCTAAATGAGTGTTCTAAAGGCACCCCAGTGTCCTAAATGAGTGTTCTAAAGGCACCCCAGTGTCCTAAAAGGCACCCCAGTGTTCTAAATGAGTGTTCTAAAGGCACCCCAGTGTCCTAAAAGGCACCCCAGTGTCCTAAATGAGTGTTCTAAAGGCACCCCAGTGTCCTAAAAGGCACCCCAGTGTTCTAAATGAGTGTTCTAAAGGCACCCCAGTGTCCTAAAAGGCACCCCAGTGTTCTAAATGAGTGTTCTAAAGGCACCCCAGTGTCCTAAAAGGCACCCCAGTGTTCTAAATGAGTGTTCTAAAGGCACCCCAGTGTCCTAAAAGGCACCCCAGTGTTCTAAATGAGTGTTCTAAAGGCACCCCAGTGTTCTAAAGGAGTGTTCTAAAGGCACCCCCGTGTTCTAAAGGAGTGTTCTAAAGGAGTGTTCTAAAGGCACCCCAGTGTCCTAAATGAGTGTTCTAAAGGCACCCCAGTGTCCTAAAGGCACCCCAGTGTTCTAAAGGAGTGTTCTAAAGGCACCCCAGTGTTCTAAAGGAGTGTTCTAAAGGCACCCCAGTGTTCTAAAGGAGTGTTCTAAAGGCACCCCAGTGTTCTAAATGAGTGTTCTAAAGGAGTGTTCTAAAGGAGTGTTCTAAAGGCACCCCAGTGTTCTAAAGGAGTGTTCTAAAGGCACCCCAGTGTTCTAAAGGAGTGTTCTAAAGGAGTGTTCTAAAGGCACCCCAGTGTTCTAAAGGAGTGTTCTAAAGGCACCCCAGTGTCCTAAACGAGTGTTCTAAAGGCACCCCAGTGTCCTAAACGAGTGTTCTAAAGGCACCCCAGTGTTCTAAAGGATTGTTCTAAAGGCACCCCAGTGTTCTAAAGGCACTCCAGTGGACAGTCTCTCACAGTATGTTTTGAGAACACTCACTCATATGGCTCATCGTCGTAGTCCTGGGTCTGCAGCTCTCTCAGCAGCTCTTTCACCTGCTCCTGGTTCTCATTGGTCATGAAGATCTTCTGCATGGGCATGTTGCCCATCATCTCAGGCCTGAGGCGAAGCTTGTCTTCATCCAGCAGCCTAGGCCGAGGTCTCTCGCTAATTAGGGATTTGGGTAAACCCCTACCATTAACCTTTCCCCTACCCCTATCTCCGCCACCTCTACCCCTCCCTCCACCAGTGCTCCTTCCCCTTCCTCCTCTACCTCTGCTGCTACCCCCGCTGCCCCGGCTGCCCCCACCCCTTCCTCTGCCCGAGGTGGGCCTATGGATAGAGAAAGAGAGATGAGAGAAATAAGTTAATTATTCAGGCTTATTCCACATTTCAAAGGATCAGAGCAAGCATGACTACTCTAGTAGCTAACTAATTATCTTAAGACAAATGCTCAGGATAAGAGCGTTGGCTAAATTACTAAAATGTAAATGTAATTACACTGTACCTGTTTGAGCGACTGGGTCCAAAATCAAGACTGAAATCATCACCGTCATCCCAGCCACCACTAGCTGCCTTTCCACCTCCCCCCCCCCCTCCTCCTCCTCCTCCTCCTCCCCTCCCTCTTCCTCCTCCTCCTCCTCCTCTGGGCTTGTTAAATCGCCCTCCACCTCTGTTGGGCTGCCCCCTCCTTCTTCCACTCATTTCAAGTCTCTTTCTGTAATCCAAAGTACAATCACACCTGAAGAGAACAAAAGCAGATACATCAAGAGGTACATTATTAGTGCTGTGGTGTCAACCCTGCTCAGGGTTGGAAAGCATCTAGAGTTCAAATGTGTGTCTATTTCATGAATAAGGTCTACACAAAACTAAGTGCATAGTCACCACACATACCTTCAATGCAATGGCATTTGACACCTGCTTCTGACCTGTGCTGAATGAGAGGATGAGAGCAAGATACAGTTGTCGACCTGTAGAGAGAGAGAGAGATGCAGTCTCATACCAGATGTAGTTTGCAACGAGCCTTTGACTATTCAATAGCATAACACATTGCCAGGTAACTGTTATTATGCGCCGGACATACTTCTTGCATTACTGTAGCACTCGGTTGTTTTGCAGTTGCTGACTTCACTTCCTACTCTGGGCTTCAGTTTTTAGTTCAATGACACATACGGCGCCGGTGGCCATAATTATACAAGGCACGGTGACGGTGCCTTAAACGGGAGAACTGGGTAGCTAAAGTTGTACTTTCTGGCTGACAAAACACGTTTACATCGTGTTCAGTTCATAAAACGCAATGGGTTGTGGGCAAACGAGATAATTGAATAGAATGAATCAACAGTACACTTAACAGTCAGCTTGTACTGAAGATGGCTAGTCAGTAGCCATGCTAGCTACCGTTAACGTTAGCTAGCTAAATAGTTAGCCTAGCTACCGGCAGGTTGGTAGAAAACATTGTTTATTTCTTTATGGGCAAGAGGACATTTAGTGAAAGCTTTTGCTTAAAAAAAAGGTACAATCTACGAACGGTCGAGGAAAAAAACACATAAGAGAGACAAATAACAGTTTATTTAGCCAGAGACCGAAGAACGTGTACAAACCTGACACAAAGCTGATCGGTCCACCGGCAAATTCAGCTTCTCTCTCATTGGTTAATGAATCAGAGGTCAAAGTTTCTTTTCCGTTGAAAGTTGTATAACTTTAGAGTTGCCACGGTAACATAACGTTTAGGGAACTGCAGAGAGCAACAAAATTAGCTGGACCAGCACGAAAAAAGAGTGTAAGATATAGTCATGTTTGAACGAGCAACACATCCCAAATGTGTAGACTGTCTTGACAGCCAGACAGCCAGCTAAAGTTAGCAAGCCAGCTTATGACTCAACATTAAGTAAATTGTCAAAGCATCACAAAAATGTCAGGTGAGTTGCTAGCCAAGTAAAACTCCGGTGTACTTGACGGTCAGTTGATGTGAAGTACATCCTGGAGTTAGGTTTTACTGGCTAGTTAGCTATCTAGCTACCACAGGAGGTTGGTGGCACCTTAATTGGGGAGGATGGGATCGTGGTAATGGCTGTAGCAGAATAAGTGGAATGGTATCAAATACATCAACCACATGGTTTGATGCCATTCCATTCACTCTGTTCCTTATAATGTCATTATTAATGAAGTGTTTTTCCTGCAGAGAAGAAATTAAAGGCCACAGAAAGCAAAGGTACAGACCAGACTTCACAGACCATCCTATGTATATCCTAAATATTGTACATTTGTGTGCTTTAGGCTAACTATTATCCTATGTATCAGCTTATGTTTTGAACTACACTCATATATTTCATTTCAGAGGAACGCAGTTTGAAAGTATCCTATATTTTCCAGAATGATGACAGATATGGGAAATCCTCATATCATATTGACAGAGTAACATTATATTTTTGATTTGAACTGTTAGAACCACATGTTATAACCAGCTACATTGTGGGATGTCATCACCAGAAGGTGAGTGCTGCAGGTCCACAGAGGAATTTGTGGTGAGGAGTGGCATAGGCAAACATGATTTCAGGGGGGGTACTCTGCTGTGAGTGGACAGTGCTCCCTCTATTCCATATGGAAGGCAGAGGGACTCTGGAGCATCCCTCTGGGGCAATGTATGAAGGGGACTTTAAAGACAACATGTACCACGGCACTGGGACATACAGATTCCCTGATGGGACCAAATATTGCAACAGCAAGAACAGGTAAACCCATGACTTTAGCATGTTCACTTTTTCCTGTCATATGTAGATATAGGCTAGTAGTGAATGTTAGGCTAGGCCTATGGCTAACTATAGCTCTATTTGTTGTTTTTGACTAGGTTGGAGGGTGATGGGAAGTTCAGATTCTCTGGGACTTGTTTGGACTGGAGGCATTCACAACAAGGCAGCTCCTGGCTTGAAACTTAAATTCCACATGTACCCATGACATGATGTGAGATAACATAACTCTAATTCGTCATTTATTTCTTACATTTTATGAGCATTTATTGAATATACAGTTAGTCGGAAGTTTACATACACTTAGGTTGGAGTCATTAAACCTTGTTTTTCAACCACTCCACAAATTTCTTGTTAACAAACTATAGTTTTGTCAAGTCGGTTGGGACATCTACTTTGTGCATGACACCATACATTTTTCCAACAATTGTTAACATACAGATTATTTTACTTAAAACTCACTGTATCACAATTTCAGTGGGTCAGATGTTTACATGCACTAAGTTGACTGTGCCTTTAAACAGCTTGGAAAATTCCAGAAAATTATGTCATGGCTTTAGAAGCTTTTGATATGCTAATTGACATCATTTGAGTCAATTGGAGGTGTACCTGTGGATGCATTTCAAGGCCTACCTCCAATCTCAGTGCCTCTTTGCTTGACATGGGAAAATCAAAAGAAATCAGCCAAGACCTCAGGAAAACAAACCATTTAAATGAAATGCTTCCGAATACTAATTGAGTGTATGTAAACTTCTGACCCACTGGGAATGTGATGAAAGAAATAAAACTGAGTTTAAATGTATTTGGCTAAGGTGAATATAAACTTCCAACTTCAACTGTACATAACACATATTCAAAATAACAAAGTTAGACTCCAGTGAGAGGGAGATTTTAAAGGCACCTAATAAAACGGCACATACAATGTCCTTGTTCTTCCAATAAAACTCCTGCAATGAGTCTCTTCATGGTCTCTTCAAGATTTTTGCCTGTAGCAAAGACTGAAGTAGTCAGTGAGTATATGACAGTGTGGTAAACTCCTCATGGCACCATGCAATGAATGAGATATTTCTCTTACTTTGAGTCACTCAGCCAAAAGTCCTCAGTAGAGGTGATGAAACACAGTCAGTGTGTCTGTGTAAGCCTCAGTTAACTAATGCTACAGTATATATAACTTTTTCCACTACTGCAATCTTTTAATGATGCACTATGCATACATCTCTCCTCCATTTCCTGGTTGCTAAAATTCTAATAGTTCGCCTAGTTTCAGTTTATGTGACAAAACAAGCAGTCATTGTGTGAAGAATCATTGTGCCTTCTAAACCGCTGTGAAATAACTTTTCCATAACCAAAAATATTGTATTTTCAGGTGTTTGAAACTGGTGTACGAAACCAAAAGTAAAAGAAGCAAATACTAAACTTAAGAACGGGAAGCTTAGAAATAGTGCACACAGAGCAGATCTACCAGTTCACAGACTTGCTTTCAGTGCGAATGACAGATCTATAACTCATATTTCTATGTGAATTTGGTCAGGTCGCCCAAAAAGTTATATATTGCAGCTTTAACTGTTTATAATCAGCATAGTAATCTACATCAGTGGAGGAATCCATCAATGAATGTTCTGTTTCTGGAATGCCAACAAGAATGTATTTTTACTCCCACCATTTACCATGACACAGTAAAGTGTGTGGTAGAATGTATACCAGGGTATACAGTGTCTATGCTTAATGTCTGCATCTGGTGTTAACTTTGTTCGCCTAATTCAGTTATGTGATGAATTTCTCAATAACACGTGTGTTGGTTATTGTTTATTTATTTATCTGTTATTTTACCAGGTAAGTTGACTGAGAACACATTCTCATTTACAGCAACGACCTGGGGAATAGTTACAGGGGAGAGGAGGGGGATGAATGAGCCAATTGTAAACTGGGGATTATTAGGTGACCGTGATGGTTTGAGGGCCAGATTGGGAATTTAGCCAGGACACCAGGGTTAACACCACTACTCTTACGATACGTGCCATGGGATCTTTTATTTTTTTTATTTCACCTTTATTTAACCAGGTAGGCAAGTTGAGAACAAGTTCTCATTTACAATTGCGACCTGGCCAAGATAAAGCAAAGCAGTTCGACACATATAACAACACAGAGTTACACATGGAGTAAAACAAACATACAGTCAATAATACAGTAGAAAAATAAGTCTATATATACAATATGAGCAAATGAGGTGAGATAAGGGAGGTAAAGACAATAAATAGGCCATGGTGGCGAAGTAAATACAATATAGCAATTAAAACACTGGAATGGTAGATTTGACAGTAGATGAGTGTGCAAAGTAGAAATACTGGGCTGCAAAGGAGCTAAATAAATAAATACAGTAGGGGAAGAGGAAGTTGTTTGGGCTATTTATAGATGGGCTATGTACAGGTGCAGTGATCTGTGAGCTGCTCTGACAGCTGGTGCTTAAAGCTAGTGAGGGAGATAAGTGTTTCCAGTTTCAGAGATTTTTGTAGTTCGTTCCAGTCATTGGCAGCAGAGAAGTGGAAGGAGAGGCAGCCACAGGGGGAATTGGCTTTGGGGGTGACAAGTGAGATATACTCATGTACCTGCTGGAGCGCGTGCTACGGGTGGGTGCTGCTATGGTGACCAGCGAGCAGAGATAAGGCGGGACTTTACCTAGCAGGGTCTTGTAGATGACCTGGAGCCAGTGGGTTTGGCGACGAGTATGAAGCGAGGGACAGCCAATGAGAGCGTACAGGTCGCAGTGGTGGGTAGTATATGGGGCTTTGGTGACAAAACGGATGGCACTGTGATAGACTGCATCCAATTTGTTGAGTAGGGTGTTGGAGGCTATTTTGTAAATTACATCTCCGAAGTCGAGGATCGGTAAGATTAAGGTTATGTAAGTAAGTAAGGTTATGCCTATAAGTGTCTTCAGTAAATCATCAAACATCTGCTGAGGTGAGTAAGACATTTAAACGTGTTAACCCTCGCAAGGCTGCAGGCCCAGACGGCATCCCCAGCCGCGCCCTCAGAGCATGCGCAGACCAGCTGGCCGGTGTGTTTACGGACATATTCAATCAATCCCTATACCAGTCTGCTGTTCCCACATGCTTCAAGAGGGCCACCATTGTTCCTGTTCCCAAGAAAGCTAAGGTAACTGAGCTAAACGACTACCGCCCCGTAGCACTCACTTCCGTCATCATGAAGTGCTTTGAGAGACTAGTCAAGGACCATATCACCTCCACCCTACCTGACACCCTAGACCCACTCCAATTTGCTTACCGCCCAAATAGGTCCACAGACGATGCAATCTCAACCACACTGCACACTGCCCTAACCCACCTGGACAAGAGGAATACCTATGTGAGAATGCTGTTCATCGACTACAGCTCGGCATTCAACACCATAGTACCCTCCAAGCTCGTCATCAAGCTCGAGACCCTGGGTCTCGACCCCGCCCTGTGCAACTGGGTACTGGACTTCCTGACGGGCCGCCCCCAGATGGTGAGGGTAGGCAACAACATCTCCCCGCTGATCCTCAACACGGGGGCCCCACAAGGGTGCGTTCTGAGCCCTCTCCTGTACTCCCTGTTCACCCACGACTGCGTGGCCACGCACGCCTCCAACTCAATCATCAAGTTTGCGGACGACACAACAGTGGTAGGCTTGATTACCAACAACGACGAGACGGCCTACAGGGAGGAGGTGAGGGCCCTCGGAGTGTGGTGTCAGGAAAATAACCTCACACTCAACGTCAACAAAACTAAGGAGATGATTGTGGACTTCAGGAAACAGCAGTGGGAACACCCCCCTATCCACATCGATGGAACAGTAGTGGAGAGGGTAGCAAGTTTTAAGTTCCTCGGCATACACATCACAGACAAACTGAATTGGTCCACTCACACTGACAGCGTGGTGAAGAAGGCGCAGCAGCGCCTCTTCAACCTCAGGAGGCTAAAGAAATTTGGCGTGTCACCAAAAGCACTCACAAACTTCTACAGATGCACAATCGAGAGCATCCTGGCGGGCTGTATCACCGCCTGGTACGGCAACTGCTCCGCCCTCAACCGTAAGGCTCTCCAGAGGGTAGTGAGGTCTGCACAACGCATCACCGGGGGCAAACTACCTGCCCTCCAGGACACCTACACCACCCGATGTTACAGGAAGGCCATAAAGATCATCAAGGACATCAACCACCCGAACCACTGCCTGTTCACCCCGCTATCATCCAGAAGGCGAGGTCAGTACAGGTGCATCAAAGCTGGGACCGAGAGACTGAAAAACAGCTTCTATCTCAAGGCCATCAGACTGTTAAACAGCAATCACTAACATTGAGTGGCTGCTGCCAACACACTGTCATTGACACTGACCCAACTCCAGCCACTTTAATAATGGGAATTGATGGGGAATGATGTAAATATATCACTAGCCACTTTAAACAATGCTACCTTATATAATGTTACTTACCCTACATTATTCATCTCATATGCATACGTATATACTGTACTCTACATCATCGACTGCATCCTTATGTAATACATGTATCACTAGCCACTTTAACTATGCCACTTTGTTTACTTTGTCTACATACTCATCTCATATGTATATACTGTACTCGATACCATCTACTGTATGCTGCTCTGTACCATCACTCATTCATATATCCTTATGTACATATTCCTTATCCCCTTACACTGTGTATAAGACAGTAGTTTTGGAATTGTTAGTTAGATTACTTGTTGGTTATCACTGCATTGTCGGAACTAGAAGCACAAGCATTTCGCTACACTCGCATTAACATCTGCTAACCATGTGTATGTGACAAATAAAATTTGATTTGATTTGAGAGAGCATAGATAACTTTGTTTCCTTTTATTTTGGAGTTTGGAGATAAATTGTTTACCCCTCTGACAAAGCAAGAATAGGTCAGAGCAGCACTGCCCCTTGTCAATTTGCTGTTCCAGGCTATAGCCTAATGATATAAGGCAGGCTGGGCCTTTCTCAGAGAAAGAGGACTGGACATGACTTTGCCTACGCTTTAGTTCACGGATGTTGGTCCTTCCCCCTTTCAGCTAGCTTGGAGTGCCCGGGACTGTTGATATGGGTGTGGAGGGGAGGGCCGGGGGTGGTTGGTGGTTGGAGGGGTGGGAGGTAGCATGGCACATGTACTGCATCACCCATCCATCGTATCAGATCGGAGGAGAACATGCCCATACCTCCATACGCTTATCAGGGTGAGCGAGAACAGCACTCCACAAACACACAAAGAATGAGAACATTGTTCACAGGAAGGCCTTGATTTGTGGGAATAGTGTGACCTTCATTGAAACACGCATCTCTTGTTGAGTGTCTGAACTAGCTTTTCATCCCCAGTGGTCCTGTGCTGTAGCCTTCCAAGCACAAGGCAATAACTTGTGACACTGGTAACAAGGCTATGTTACATAAGGAGGGGCAACACACACAACTCCCTGATTTCTTGGAAAACAACCAGCTAGCACATTTGGTTCCTTGGAAGTTGTGGGAACGTATGTTTTTGGTTTCACACAATTGCATTTTATTGATATCCTGGAAATTGTAAATATTCCAGATCGTCCATGGCCTGCATACTCACCAGACATGTCACCCATAGAGCGTGTTTTGGATGCTCTGGATCGACGTGGACAACATCATTTTCCAGTTCCTGCCAATATCCAGCAACTACGCACAGCCATTGAGTGGGACAACATTCCACAGGCCACAATCAACAGCCTGATCAACTCCATGCGAAGGAGATGTGTTGCGCTGCATAATGCAAATGGTGGTCACACCAGATACTGACTGGTTGTCTAATCCATGCCTTTAACTTTTTTTTAAGGTACACTACATGACCAAAAGTATGTGGACACCACCTTGTCGAACATCTCATTCCAAAATCATGGGCATTAATATAGAGATGTTTCCCCTCTTTGCTGCTACAACAGCCTCCACTCTTCTGGGAAGGCTTTCCACTAGATGTTGGAAGATCTGCATTCCAATTCATCCCGAAGGTGTTCGATGGGGTTGAGGTCAGGGCTCTGTGCAAGCCAGTCAAGTTCTTCCACACCAATCTCGACAAACCATTTCTGTATGGACCTCGCTTTGTGCACGGGGGCATTGTCATGCTGAAACAGGAAAGGGCCTTTCCCAGACTTTTGCCACAAAGTTGGAAGCACAGGATAGTCTAGAATGTCATTGTATGCTGTAGCGTTAAGATTTCCCTTCACTGGAACTAAGTGGCCTAGCTCCAGACCATTATTCCTACATCCACCAAACTTTACAGTTGGCACTATGCATTTGGGCAGGTAGCGTTCTCCTGGCATCCGCCAAACCCAGATTCGTCTGTTGGACTGCCAGATGGGGAAGTGCGATTCATCACTGCAGAGAATGCGTTTCCACTGTTCCAGAGTCCAGCTTTACACCACTTCAACCGACACTTGGCATTGAGCATGGCGATCTTAGGTTTGTGTGAGGCAGCTTGGCAATGGAAACCCATTTCATGAAGCTCCCAATGAACAGTTCTTGTGCTAACGTTGCTTCCAGTGCTTCCAGAGGCAATTTGGAACTTGGTAGTGTAGCAAACGTTTACAGACGGTTATACACTTCAGCACTCGGCGGTTCTGTTTTGTGAGCTTGTGTGGCCTACCCAGTGGCGATTTTTGCATGTAAGTCTATTCCACTCCACAGAATAGCAGGCTATTCATGATGGCTTTGCAATGCTTACAGTTAGCCACTGATTCCTTCCAAACCACTCATTGTTGAATTTGCGATTTCTAACTTGTTGTGTAATGTTTATGTCCAATGGCCGATGAGCACCGATACGTTTTATCTATAATTTCTCTTCATTATTTCTCTTCATATGACAAGGATTAAAAATAATTTGCCAGTAGATTGTCAACTTGATTCATGATGATGACTGCTAAGATCGCTATACACCAAGTCACTTGGCTCTGTCATAACCTCACATGGTCTCTCCTATCATTGCTATGCAGACGACACACAATTAATCTTCTCCTTTCCCCCTTCTGATGACCAGGTGGCGAATCGCATCTCTGCATGTCTGGCAGACATATCAGTGTGGATGACGGATCACCACCTCAAGCTGAATCTCGGCAAGACGGAGCTGCTCTTCCTCCCGGGGAAGGACTGCCCGTTCCATGATCTCGCCATCACGGTTGACAACTCCATTGTGTCCTCCTCCCAGAGCGCTAAGAACCTTGGCGTGATCCTGGACAACACCCTGTCGTTCTCAACTAACATCAAGGCGGTGGCCCGTTCCTGTAGGTTCATGCTCTACAACATCCGCAGAGTACGACCCTGCCTCACACAGGAAGCGGCGCAGGTCCTAATCCAGGCACTTGTCATCTCCCGTCTGGATTACTGCAACTCGCTGTTGGCTAGGCTCCCTGCCTGTGCCATTAAACCCCTACAACTCATCCAGAACGCCGCAGCCCGTCTGGTGTTCAACCTTCCCAAGTTCTCTCACGTCACCCCGCTCCTCCGCTCTCTCCACTGGCTTCCAGTTGAAGCTCGCATCCGCTACAAGACCATGGTGCTTGCCTACGGAGCTGTGAGGGGAACGGCACCTCAGTACCTCCAGGCTCTGATCAGGCCCTACACCCAAACAAGGGCACTGCGTTCATCCACCTCTGGCCTGCTCGCCTCCCTACCACTGAGGAAGTACAGTTCCCGCTCAGCCCAGTCAAAACTGTTCGCTGCTCTGGCCCCCCAATGGTGGAACAAACTCCCAAACGACGCCAGGACAGTGGAGTCAATCACCACCTTCCGGAGACACCTGAAACCCCACCTCTTTCAGGAATACATAAAGTAATCCTTCTCACCCCCCCTTAAAAGATTTAGATGCACTATTGTAAAGTGGCTGTTCCACTGGATGTCTTAAGGTGAACGCACCAATTTGTAAGTCGCTCTGGATAAGAGCGTCTGCTAAATGACTTAAATGTAATGTAATGTAAATGTAAGATTTTGAAAGTATGATGTTGACATGATCAGTCCATGGATGGGTACTTCTAATGTAACTATTTTTTTATTTTACCTTTATTTTACTAGGCAAGTCAGTTAAGAACAAATTCTTATTTTCAATGGAGCTCTACCCTTAGATTTGGAGGTGACGAAGTGTCCCCATGAGTGAAAGAACACTGAGCCAATCACGGTGCAACTAGAGAACAACAGGCTGAAACACTTGTATTTTGGAGCTGCCTTACTCAAGAAAGCAAAAAAGAGACCATGTTTGTATGCAGCTTTATTAACTCAAAAATATTTATTTTTTACATTGTTTGCAAACTGATATGTGACACGTATTAATGCCAAAATAACATGCAATACAGGCAATTTATATGTATTTTCTTGATAAAAATGTTGGACTCAAAACAGGTGGCCGGGAAAGCTCTAGCAGGGCAGAAATGTTACTGTCATGTTGGAAAGGTGGCATCCTATGACGGTGCCACATTGAGAGGCATTGAGCTCTTCAGTAAGGCCATTCTACTGCAAATGTTTGTCTATGGAGATTGCATGGCTTGGTGCTCGATTGTATACACCTGTAAGCAACTGGTGTGGCTGAAATAGCTGAATCCACTATTTTGAAGGGGTGTCCACATACTTTTGTATATATAGTGTATCTGTGACCAACAGATGCATATCTGTTTTCCCAGTGATGTGACATCCATAGATCAGGGCAGCGTTTCTCAAACTCGGTCCTTGGGACCCCAAGGGGTGCACTTTTTGGTTGTTGTCCTACCACTACACAGCTGATTCAAATGATCAAAGCTTGATGATTAGTTGATTATTTGAATCAGCTGTGTAGTGCTAGGGCAAAAACCAAAACTTTCACCCCTTGGGGTCACAAGGACCAAGTTTGGTAAGCCCTGGATTAGGGCCTAATGAATTTATTTCAATTGACTGATTTCCCTATATGAACTGTAAACTCAGTAAAATCTTTGAAATGGTTTCATGTTGCATTTATATTTTTGTTCAACGTATATGCTTTTAAATAACATTCGTAAAACGTTCTCTGAACATTATTAAAAATGTATTGTGGTTTTTATGGAACGTTTTCTTAAAAACTTCTTATGGATAGGGGGCAGTATTCGGAAGTTTGGATGAATGAGGTGCCCAAAGTAAACTGCCTGTTACTCAGGCCCAGAAGCTAAGATATGCATATAATTGGTAGTATTGGATAGAAAACACTCTAGTTTCCAAAACTGTTAAAATAATGTCTGTGAGTATAACAGAGCTGATATAGCAGGCGAAAACCCGAGGAGAATCCATCCGGGAATTTTTTTGTTGTTGAGCTCCACACTCATTATAATGGCTGTCTATGGGAATATCAATGGAATACCTCCCAGATTGCAGTTCCTAGGGCTTCCAGTTAATGTCAACAGTCTTTAGAAAGAGTTTCAGGCTTGTTTTTCTGAAAAATTAGCTAGAATTTGTAGTTTCTCTAGGTGGCTCCCATTTTGGCTGTAGTGTAGGCGCGCTTCAGTGAGGGCGTGCACTTTGTTATTTATCTCCGGTAATGAACATACTATTCTTCGTCTTAAATTTGATCGTTTATTTAAATATTAGGGTACCTGAGGATTGATTAGAAACGTTGTTTGTGTAGGGGGTGCATACTGGTGGCAGAGAAGTCAGGCGCAGGAGAGCAAAAACTGACCACCGTACACAGAACAATAAATCAATGGGTAAACAAAACCCGGTACACACCAGCATAACGTGCACAAGCACTACAATAAACAATTCCGGACAAGGACATGGGGGGAAACAGAGGGTTAAATACACAACCTGTAATGATGGAATTGAAACCAGATGTGTGGGAAGACAAGACAAAACAAATGGAAAATTAAAGGTTGATCAGCGATGGTTAGAAAACCGGTGACGTCGACCGCCGAACGCCGCCCGAACAAGGAGAGGGACTGACTTCGGCAGAAGTCGTGACAGTTTGACTTGTTTGGACAAAGTTTATTGGTAACTTTCGGGATTCATTTGTATGCATTTTGAACGAGGCAAACCGGTGGATTACTGAGTCAAGCGCGCCAACTAAACTGACTTTTTTGGGATGTAAAGAGGGACTTTATCGAACAAAAGGACCATTTGTTATGTAGCTGGGACCCTTGTGATTGCAACCAGAGGAAGATCTTCAAAGGTAAGTGATTTATTTTATCGCTATTTCTGACTTTCGTGACCAAGCCTCTGCTTGGTTGGAAAATGTTTTATGCTTTTGTATGCGGGGTGCTGTCCTCAGATAATCACATGGTGTGATTTCGCCGTAAAGCCTTTTTGAAATCTCACAAAGCGGCTGCTGCTAACAAGAAGTTAAGCTTTTAAACAATGTAAGACACTTGTGTTTTCATGAATGTTTAATATTACGAATTTTGAATTTCGCGCTCTACAATTTTCAATTTGCGCTAGCGGCACACCTATCCCAAAGATTAACGTTCTCTGAACAATTTGAGAACATGACTTTAAATAAAACCATAAGGAAACGTTCTCATATCAAATCAAACCTTATTTGCCACATGCACCGAATACAACTGTAACGGCTCTTGTCGGGAGAAGGAGACCTAGGTGCAGCGTGGTAGGCGTACATCGTATTTTTATTGACGACACCAAGCAAAATAACAAAGACAAAAAACAAAAGCGCACAGTTATGTCAGGCAGAAACACTAAACAGAAAACAAGATCCCACAAAACCCAAAAGGAAAATGACAACTTATATATGATCCCCAATCAGAGACAACGATAGACAGCTGCCTCTGATTGGGAACCACACTGGCCAAAAAACAAAGGAATAGAAAACATAGACTTTCCCACCCATGTCACACCCTGACCTACCTAAACATAGAGAATAATAAGGATCTCTAAGGTCAGGGCGTGACAACAACAAGTGTAGACTTTACCGTGAAACGCTTACTTACAATCCCTTAACCAACAGTGCAGTTATCCTGAAGTACTGAAATTCCCACAGAAGAACGTTGTTTCTTAACGTTCTCTGAACTATTTGAGAACATTCCCAATGTCAAACCAGTTGAAGAATGTTCCTAGAACATTACTCAAATTTAATTTTGGGGGAAATGTTTTGGAAAACATTCTGTTAAAGTAATGAAATACCAAGCTTTTTTTTTTGTCAAGTTCCTTAAATGTGCTGAGAATGTGCGAAAGCCACGCAACTATCCTGCATTCACTGAAAGTTGTGGGAAGGTTGTATGCACGACCTCACCAAGCTCTAAGAAACATGTGGTTCTCAGAACGTTATGTGCTAGCTGGGCAGCCAGCTGAGATTGGAATGATTGGTGTCAACTCCTGGACATTAGCACAGGAGCCATATTAATGTACTTGTATATCTGAAATGACAGCTAAATGATACATGTACTGTAAGAGACCAAATATGGATGTAAATGTATTCATCCAAGATCACCCCTCATGTGGGCCTCCAACAAGTCACAGGCTCACTTGAATATGACCGAATGTGGAATGCATTGTTGCAATGGCCAAGAGTGGCATGTGCTCCTACCTTGGCATGGTGTTCTCTTCAGAGTAAGATAACATCAGCCAAGCGTGACCCACCATGAATTCAACATTCAGAGAAATGGGTGTGAGATCTGAGAAACTGTGCCCGCTGGCATCACATAGTCACAGTGACTCACATAACACTGACGAATAATAACCTTACCAGCTACAGTAGAAACGTTCACCCAACTAGCAAGACTGACACCAATGACACACTCATGATTTACACAACGTTGGGGAAATGGGAATCCTTGTGTGTGTGTATGAGTGACTCATAAACACATACACACAAACAAATATATGTGCAAATACACTACAACATCACATGCAGTAGGCCTACTCAATTGCAAGCATAACACACAACACATATTGAAGCACATCATGTATGGGGCGGCAGGGTAGCCTAGTGGTTAGAGCGTTGGACTAGTAACCGGAAGGTTGCGAGTTCAAACCCCCGAGCTGACAAGGTACAAATCTGTTGTTCTGCCCCTGAACAGGCAGTTAACCCACTGTTCCCAGGCCGTCATTGAAAATAAGAATTTGTTCTTAACTGACTTGCCTGGTTAAAGGTAAAAAATAAATGTATCATTGTTTCAAACAACAAATAATTGTATGGAATTACAGAGACATGTCCTGACTACCTGACTATTGCATGTCACTGTCCTGAGCAGAACAAATCTTGTCACAGCTCTGTTTTAGTTATCTTCCCTACAAAATGTGACTTTCAGGGTAAGGGGAAATCGAATCAGCTGTCCAATTTTCTCCTCATGAAGGACTGTCAAAAGCCCTCTAGCTCTATCCCTCTCTTTCTTCTCTCTCTCTCTCTCTCTCTCTCTCTCTCTCTCTCTCTGTTGGACCTCTCCCGCCATCATTCCACAAGGGCCCTTTTTGTGTGGAGGATCATCAGACTCATGGTTTAGAGCGACGGATCGCAGGCCAGTGTTCAGGAGGAGGACAGAAAATACTACACAACCCTGTTTGTTGACTAGGCAAGTGGGCACAGGAACCATGGAAAACGGCAAGTCAGATGGTAAATTCTGCTTCTATAACCAAGATGTCACCTACGTTACAGGTATCGCCAATATGGTTGATGGTTCTGTTTTTCTGATTTGGCGGTAGTCACAAAGTTCAGAGAGAGGCTACAGTAAAACACTGTTGTTGATAAATATCTTTGGTGTGCTGTGAGTAACAATTATTGTTGTATGTCTTTTGAACTAGTTACTTGGCCAACTTAACAATTTTTCTGAAGCAAGTTGTTGATGGACAGTTATTGCAACAGTTGGTACCATATGGTTCTCAGAACATGCTATCTAGGTACTGACTCTTAAGTATGATACAACCATTGGAAATACTTACATTTTACTTGTACATTGGTTGTCGTGAATTTTTATCTACAGTGTTCTTCTTTCAGGAGCTTTGCAGTATTACTGCTCAGAATATGTCATTCCAGCACAAGCTCAAATGCATAATGCATGACAAGCAGACATTTAAAATGACCTTCGCGATGCTGCTCGTAGTTTGGACATTTGGTATTTGAACAGAAAACAGACTCTTAATACAGTAGGGTATTTCCATTATGGCACAACTGTTTTATTGTCTTATGACACAGAGCCTTTTCTACCTTGCCAATTCATGTAGCATTTCAGTGTTTGGGTAACTTGTAATGGTTTTACTGGAACATGATTTACTGTGCATAGGCTGAATAGAGAGACGTTGTGTTGAACATCCCACACGACTACATTATTTGCCTTTGTCACAGTCTATTCTCATATGTATCCCCAAAGAATGGTTTGTGTCTGAGTAACTGAGGATGATCTCCATAGTGATGTGTGAGTGACAGGGAGCTACTGTAAGTCCATAACAATGTGTGATTAACTGATGTTCTTGACTCCTAGAACAAGACCATGAAATGGAGGAGGCCAACCTGGAGATTGCTCAGGTAACCCGCTCTATAGTCACCCCCCTTGCAAGAGACACTGCTGCCTATGAGGAGTATGTAGGATCAACACTACATTGTATTGTTTGTATATGGGTGTATTTAATATTTGTATGACTGCCCTTGTCTATCAGTATTGTGTTACTTGTTATGTTTTGTGTTTTCTGTGGACCCCAGGAAGAGTAGCTGCTGCTTCTGCAAAAGCTAATGGGGATCTGAATAAACACTGCCAGAGAAACAGAAATAGCTTTGACTATGGCCTGTCTCTAATCTTTATATGTACAGTACCAGTCAAAGGTTTGGACACACCTACTCATTCAAGAGTTTTTCTTTATTTTTACTATTTTCTATATGGTAGAATAATAGTGAAGACATCAAAACTATGAAATAACACATGTGGAATCATGTAGTAACCAAAGAAGTGTTATTTTATATTTGAGGTTAATCAAATAGCCACCCTTTGCCTTGATGACAGCTTGCACACTCTTGGCATTCTCTCAACCAGATTAATGAGGTAGTCACCTGGAATGCATTTTAATTATCAAGTATGCCTTGTTAAAAGTTAATTTGTGAAATGTCTTTCCTTTTTAATGCGTTTCAGCCAATCAGTTGTGTTGTGACAAGGTAGGGGTGGTATACAGAAGATAGCCATATTTGGTAACATACCAAGTCCATATTATGGCAAGAACAGCTCAAATAAGCAAAGAGAAATGACAGTCCATCATTACTTTAACACGTGAAGGTCAGTCAATCTGGAAAATGACTTTAAGACATGAAGTTCTTAAAGTAAGTTTCTTCAAGTGCAGTTGCAAAAACCATCAAGCAATGTGATGAAACTGGCCCTCATGAGGACCGCCACAAGAGAGGAAGACCCAGAGTTGCTGCAGAGGATAAGTTCATTAGAGTTAACTACACCTCAGATTGCAGCCCAAATAAATGCTTCCCAACATCAACTGTTCAGAGGAAACTGTGTAAATCAGGCCTTCATGATCGAACTGCTGCAAAGAAACCACTACTAAAGGACACCAGTAAGAAAAACAGACTTGTTTAGGCCAAGAAACACGAGCAACGGATATTAGACAGTGGAAATATGTCCTTTGGTCTGATGAGTTCATAATCACCCGATCTCAACCCAATTGAGATGGTTTGAGATGAGTTGGACCACAGAGTGAAGGAAAAGCAACTAAAAAGTGTTCAGCACATGTGGGAAGTCCTTCAAGACTGTTGGAAAAGAATTCCTCATAAAGCTGGTTGAGAGAATGCCAAGAGTGTACAAAGCTGTCATCAAGGCAAAGGGTGTCTACTTTGAAGAACCTAAAATATAACACTTTTTTGGTTACTACATGATTCCATATGTGTCCTTTCATAATTTTGATGTCTACACTATTATTCTACAATGTAGAAAATAGTAAAAATAAAGAAAAACCCTTGAATGAGTAGGTGAGTCCAAAATGTTGACTTGTACTATATATCAATGGACTAGTATACAGTATGTTCTAACACCGTGCTACATAGATATCAAATATCGTAACAGTACGGGAAAGCTGTAAAGTACAATACAATACACTGACAGTGTTGCATTGCTATTAGGTACAGTTGAAGTCGGAAGTTTACAAACACTTTAGCTAAATACATTTAAACTCAGTTTTTCACAATTCCTGACATTTAATCCCAGTAAAGATTCCCTGTCTTAGGTCAGTTAGGATCACCACTTTATTTTAAGAATGTGAAATATTAGAATAATAGTAGAGAGAATGATTTATTTCAGGATTTATTTATTTCATCACGTTCCCAGTGGGTCAGAAGTTTACATACTCTCAATTAGTATTTGGTAGCATTGCCTTTAAATTGTTTAACTTGGGTCAAATGTTTCAGGTAGCCTTCCACAAGCTTCCCACAATAAGTTGGGGGAATTTTGGCCCATTCCTCCTGACAGAGCTGGTGTAACTGAGTCAGGTTTGAAGGCCTCCTTGCTTGCACACACTTTTTCAGTTCTGCCCACAAATTTTCTAAAGGATTGAGGTCAGGGCTTTGTGATGGCCACTCCAATACCTTGACTTTGTTGTCCTTAAGCCATTTTGCCACAACTTTGGAAGTGTGCTTGGGGTCATTGTCCATTTGGAAGACCCATTTGCGACCAAGCTTTAACTTCCTAACTGAGGTCTTGAGATGTTGCTTCGATATATCCACATAATTTTCCTCCTCATGATACCATCTTTTTTGTGAAGTGGACCAGACCCTCCTGCAGCAAAGCACCCCCACAACATGATGCTGCCACCCCCGTGCTTCACGGTTGGGATGGTGTTCTTCGGCTTGCAAGCCTCCACATTTTTCCTCCAAACATAACGATGGTCATTATGGCCAAACAGTTCTATTTTTGTTTCATCAGACCAGAGGACATTTCTCCAAAAAGTATGATCTCTGTCCTCATGTGCAGCTACAAACCGTAGTCTGGCTTTTTTATGGCAGTTTTGGGCTATTTCCTTGCTGAGCGGCCTTTCAGGTTATGTCAATATAGGACTCGTTTTACTGTGGATATAGACACTTTTGTACCTGTTTCCTCCAGCATCTTCACAAGGTCCTTTGCTGTTGAAAGTAGGCCTTGAAATACATCCACAGGTACACCTCCAATGGACTCAAATTATGTCAATTAGCCTATCAGAAGCTTCTAAAGCAATGACATCATTTTCTGGAATTTTCCAAGCAGTTTAAAGTCTTAGTGTATGTAAACTTCTGACCCACTGGAATTGTGATACAGTGAATAATAAGTGAAGTAATCTGTCTATAAACAATTGTTGGAAAAATGACTTGTGTCATGCACAAAGTAGATGTCCTAACCGACTTGCCAAAACTATAGTTTGTTAACAAGAACTTTGTGGAGTGGTTGAAAAACAAGTTTTAATGACTCCACCCTAAGTGTAAACTTCCGACTTCAACTGTATGTGTTATGTATGTACTGCTACGCAGTCTAAAGTAGTGAACAGAGACAAGGTATTGTACACTTATAAGATCTGTACATCTGTAAAGAAGGGTAGCAGCCGTATTGAATCTGCAGCCTGATGACTTTCACATGATTGATCCACAGACTAGAAGAGAGGAGGGGAGAGGAGAGGAGAGGAGAGTACATGAGAGGGGTGAAGGAGAGAGGAGGAGAGGAGTAAAGAGGAGATGAGGAGGAGAGTAGATGAGTGGAAAGGAGAGGAGAGTAGAGGAGAGGCGCAAAGGGGGAGGAGTGAAGAGGACTAAAGTGGAGAGGAGAGAAGAGGAGAGAGGACGGAAGGAGAGGAACTGAGAGGGGCAGGCAGCAGCCTGAATCCCTGTCTGTTCACATGAGCTGATTCACTTATCTCTGCAGACTAAATTCAATAAATCTCCACATCCTAAGAACGGCCGCTACACTAGAGACAGAAAAAAGCTTGCCTCTAACGGGAGGGCAATAAGGAGAAATTGGGACACTCTCCAAACAACAGCCCAATAATGAAGATAAAGAGAATAATGTGACTCAGTGGAGAGCCTTGTTGGAAACAAACCCTGTGCCAAAATTAGCTGTGACCTCGCTGACCTCTGAAAGGGTAACTGCTGGGCCACACATGGCTGCAGTGAGAGATTCACAGACACTACACTACAGGACAGGAAGCTGCTGGTGAGGACTGCATGGGGAGAGCAGCGATCTCCAAGATGTTCAAATGACACAGAAATGTTCAAATAGGCTCACCGTCAATCTCCGTTAACTCTCAACTCCTGTTTCTATTCTCCTTTTCTGTCCTGGTTCTCTGACATCTTATACCCCAGCACTCTCACCTTCACCCATCCTCTTTTCTCTACTTTCCCCATCTTCCTTCTCTTAACCTTCCTTTTCCCTCTATCTTTTCCTTGTCAAAACAGCTGCTCATTTCTCCAAGTAATTTATTCACCCCCACATACAGAACCAATGTAGTTACAGTGTGTTCTGAACATTCTGGAGACATTAGTAAGGTCACAAACAACCATCGATGTAGTAACTGTTGTTACATCCTAACCTCTGACCCCTAACCTCTGGTGTTCCAGCTGCAGGCCTTGGTGGTGGAGCTGCGTACGGGGCTGCAGGGAGTGTTACAGGACGTGTCTGTGCTGCAGCAGAGGGGCAGAGGTCTGGAGGAGAGGGCTCAGGGCCAGCAGAGTGAAGTGGATGACAGGATCATGGGAATCAGGAACTCCCTCAACACATTTAAGGTACCCCACTTCCCACATGACTTGAACAAACCTCACTGATATCTGATACGAAATATGTGCCTGTTTGTCATTCTTCTCATACTATCAAATCAAATCTTATTGGTCACACACACACATTTAGCATATTTTATTGCGGGTGTGGCGAAACGCTTGTAAAGTCGTCTACGGTGGACTACAGTCAAACCAGTAACCGTCTCTAGCAATTCTAGCAGGATGCCTAAGTATTACAGTATGTTACTCTGTGGCACATGTATTGTGAACGTAGCTAGTTATTGTAGTGATGGGATTGTGCTGTGTGTCGTGGTTGTGTTCAGGAGGACCTGAGTGGTGCTTTATCCCAGATCAAAGAGGTTACCAGCAGACAGAAAGAGCTACAGAAAGGCCTGGAGCTCCTCCAATCAGAGACCGGCAGAGAGATCCTGTCCGTTCAACAGAGGTACGTGTCACTGACACACGTTACATGCATGAACATTCACAGACACACATTGCATCATCACCTGACGTGAACTCACCACTCTGTTACTTCCCCTTGGTTTTGTCAGGAAAAGCTCCAAAGGGGACTGCATTGGGGAGGGCCATGGGTGTCTCTCCAACCAGACAGAGCTCAATGTCATCCAGCATTACTTTGCCAGCCTGCCCAGCTGCTCTCCACAGATGAGCACAGCCTCCACACAGAGTGAGTTATGCCTCTGAGGGACAGACATTCATAACCGGTCCTGTATGTGTCATTGATTATACTGACTAGCTGGTCCTTAAAGACCTGTTCATGAAAGTCATTGAACGTACTTGCCTCAACTGACTCAAATACCTGGGGGCTGTATAGGGATGTTTACAGCACATGAAAGACAGTGGAATCGACTGGCAAATGCTTGTGTTTGCTCCATGTGTGTACTGTGTGGTGCAGCCTCTAACTCAGAGCAGGACGCAGCCAGTGGCCAGCCCCAGAGAGCTCAGTCTAAGTCTCCAGTGTGGAGAGAAAGGAAAGAGAGCCGAGACGATACGGATGCACAGAGCGTCCCAGAGACCGGTGAGTGACATCCTCGGTGACGTTACACACGTTAACATCCCTACGTTAAATTATTTAGCAGTCAATAGACAAATTCCCATTTAATAATGTAGGTCACAGCGGTGTAAAAAGTATGTGAGTGTGGTGCTTCTTTTTCACTTTGTGTGTGTGTGTGTTTGTGTGTGTTTGTGCGTCAGGTAAGAGGCAGGTTGCTGCCCTGGAGCTGTTGGAGTCAGAAAGGGTCTATGTGTCATACCTGTCTCTGCTGCTGAAAGCCAACATCACCTTCAACAGCTCAGAGGCCCTCCACACCAAAGACAAACGGTACTGTACCACTGATGGGTATTATTTACACATTTTACATAAGATCAGGTAGCAACACTGTCTGAACTGTTTTGTTCAAGTTCAAAACAGCAGAGCCACCAGACCGGTTTTACATATGTTCGAGCTTCATAAGAGCCAATTAACCTCTACGGGATCGCCACCCCCCCACGGGACGGTTGAGCTAACGTGCGCTAATGTAATTAGCATGAGTTTGTAAGTAACAAGAACATTTCCCAGGACATAGACATATCTGATATGGGCAGAAAGCTTAACTTCTTGTTAATCTAACTGCACCAATCTAATCTATCTGTCCAATTTACAGTAGCTATTACAGTGAAAGAATACCATGCTATTGTTTGAGGAGAGTGCACAGATATGAACTTGAAAATGTATCAATAAACCAATTAGGCACATTTGGGCAGACTTGATACAACATTTTGAATGGTTCATTGCAATGGTTCATTGGATCAGTCTAAATCTAATTTGTGTCTAAACTGGAATAATACATTGTGGCCTTTCTCTTGCATTTCAAAGATGATGTATCTTTGTATTGTCTTTTACCAGATCTAATGTGTTATATTCTCCTACATTAATTTCACATTTCCACAAACTTCAAAATGTTTCCTTTCAAATGGTATCAAGAATATGCATATCCTTACTTCAGGTCCTGAGCTACAGGCAGTTCGATTTGGGTGTCATTTTAGGTGAAAATGGAAAAAATGGTTCGATCCTTAAGAGGTTTTAATAGTGCACTATGAATTCAGATTTGGGGGTTAGGGTTTAATAGTTCACTATGACTCATGAAAGCAGAGGAAGTTATAACTGTTTTCTCAACATTGACCTTGGTTCGGTTCATAAATATAACAAAGATTACCCTCGTCTTTGGCACACAGACAAGCACTCATTGACACAGGGGCTTAAACAGGAGATACCGATCTAATTACAGTCAGAAGGAGGACATTATAAAAGCGAGGAAAGGAAATTAATCTATTGAATAACACAGCCATTCAGGCAAGCAGAGGCTTTTTAAAGGACTCCACAGAGATCTGACTTAATGTAATCCCTGTTTATCTGGAGTTCACAGAGACATCTGAGCACAACATTTTCAACTTTCAGAGAGCTCTCCCCTAGTTACTGTATACTCAACTTTTTCCCTTTCCCTCATTAATAACCTCTGACCTTTGGAGTGTGTCTCTTCATCTGGTTAATCTCAATTAACACCAGTAAGAGCAATGAGTCATAACGTTTATTTGGTGAAACTGTTGTCTTTCTGCTCACTGATGTGTGTGAGTTCATGTATTTGTTTGTAAGTATTGGGGGAGTGCCCGGTGGCAGGGAGTCTGTCACCCACAGTTCAACCATGAATACAACAAAATATAAATTACTGCTACTATTAGCATGCTATGACTGTTACTAACACTGCTATTACAACAAAAACATTTACCTCAGTAATCTGTCTACTAACACCATAATATTTGAATGCATCTTTAAATTCCATAATTTCAACTCTGTCCTCTCCTTTGTCTCTTTGTGTAGTTATCCATATCCTTTTCCCTCTCTTTCATCCATCCATTCTCATTCTCCACTTCTGTTTGTGCCTTTGTCAACCACCACTTCCTGGACTGTGTGTATTTCAACTCTGTCCTCTCCTTTGTCTCTTTGTGTAGTTATCCATATCCTTTTCCCTCTCTTTCATCCATCCATTCTCATTCTCCACTTCTGTTTGTGCCTTTGTCAACCACCACCACTTCCTGGACTGTGTGTATTTCCACTCTGTTTTCCCACATCAATGTTGGCCTCTCTCCTTCTCAACACTCTCTCCGTTACCATAGAATATAACTGGCCTCCTGTCTTTTAAACCGCTCCCTAGATAGCTGTATGTTGCTCTGTTCTGTACCGCTCTCCTTGCAGTGTAATGTGATGTGTGTTATATCGATCTCCTCTTTCTCTCTCCAGGCCGTTCCCCAGTTCTCTACGCTTCCTCATCCAGCAACACCTGGAGCTTCTCCACACCCTGCAGGAGAGGGTCCTCAAGTGCCAGTGGCAGGGCATCATGGGAGATGTATTCATGAGGCTCACCAGCAAAGAGGTACAAACCTTTCATAGACACAAATGACCCATGAAGTCATGGCTAGGGGCCCTGAGTTTTCCTAACCTGACCCGGAGAAACTCAGGGCTATAGTTATGGTGTCACAGGCTGCCTGCCAACTACACAACCCCTCACATAACTACATAACCCCTCATATAACTACATAACCCCTAACATACAGTATCCAGCCTATTAGGTGATAATTGTATTAGGACCAATGTGTGTTTAAGTGGGTGGGACTGATTGAAAGAGGGAAATTAGTTAAATGGTTGGATTAGGAGTTAGGGGCCCCAGATGAGACTCTCCAGGGGGAAGGCTGTGACTCAGTGCCTCTTCTCACCAGTCACAGTGTCACATGTGGAGCACTTCAAATTTATCACAAGACCACATGTGATACTCGGGAGAGATGTGGGGATTTGGGGGGGATATATTGTACTGCTCTGTTTATGTTCCTGGTCATTTCTCTGCCTGTCTAGACTCTAGACTGTAACACTATCTACTGAGTTTCAATGACTGACTGTCTGTCTGACTGTCTGTCTGTCTCTAATTCTCCATCTTGCCGGTCTTCTAGAGTGATTTCCTGGATTTCTACGTGTCGTATCTTAAGGAGCTGCCTGAATGTCTGTCTGTGGTCAGCATGTTGACCACCACCTCACTAAAAGCTGCCGGCCTGTTTGAGGTAAATTAGGAACACTGAACAACCAGGCAGTGTTGACCACAACCACCGCAGAGAGCTACCCGCACAGAGCTACCCGCAGAGTAGTCTCAATAGTGCAGTTATCCAGAAGGAAAGGGTTACTTCAGGAAATTGTTGAGTAAATCTCGTTCAATTAACAAAGAGCACATGACAAGTAGGCCGGAGTGAAGTTTATTATGACTTAGTTTTATGACATTATACTCACACAGCCTTTATTACAGGATAACCTTTCCAGACAATTGATTTCACATGATTTCTGTGGAGACTTAAGTCAACTGACTGTCTCCTCTCTGATTGACTGTCTGATGTTCCAGGGTGACATCATGGGGGACGAGACACACCCCTCTCTCCACACTCTGCTCCTCCAGCCAGTACAGAGGATCCCTGAGTACCTTCTGCTGCTGCAGGTTAGGCTCTTTCCCCTCCATGACACTCTGATACATACATCCAGTACACCACCAACCCAACATAGGTATTTATAAAAGAGCGGATTTCACCATCAGAGTATCTTCAATCAGAGTGGTGATAATGTCTTGTGGGCAGACTAGGTAAACTTAAATGGTACCGTAGATCTGTCTTTATATTATTGGGCACCGATAGCTAACGAGCAGCAACAGTTCTGGTGCTTAGGTTTTTCGTCACTGGTTATTTAGACAAATCACGATTTTACAGGAGTTAGCATTCAGCCCATAGACTTGCAAAGAGAGAGGGTGGTGGTCCTTGTTCCAGTTCTACTTCTCATTCTAGCAGCTCTTCATCTCTTATCTTCACATGCATGGACCCAGAACTTCATCAAACATCTCACCAATTACGCAAGACTTTAGTTCTGTGTTAACTGAGATTAGAGCGGTGACTGTATGAACTGGTTAGTGCTTGGTTCACATGAGTCCGTAGCGTCCCTGTGTGGTCTGGTTTGGTTTCAGACCCTGTTGAAGCAGACGGATGCAGAGCACCCTGACTACTACCTGCTGCTGCTGTGCATCCAGCAGTTCAGTGCCTTCACTGCCCAGTACGCCCACCTACTGCAGCACAACCAAGAGCTGCTCCTGCACAACCGCAAGGAGCTCAAGAGGTCAGCATCTGATCCAGGCTCAGATTTGGTGTTTTGGTAAGCGTGTGCACATGGGGAACAGGGTACAGATTAACGGGTCTGAGGACAGTGAACTGTGATGGTATATTTCAGACATTCTGCTGTGAATGTGACCATATAAAGAAGAAGCTCCTTACGGGGCTAAATATAGTTATTTTCTTGTTGCAGGTCAACTATGAAGCAGTTCTTCAAAAACGTGGACTGTGGTAACGTTATGCAAGCCAATGAGATGGGTTCTCCTTACCCCAGCAGCAATGCAATACTGTAAGTTCGTTCTCACTACACTCAGACATTCATATTATCAGTCAGTCATGCATTTCTTCATGCACTAACTCTGTCTGTCCCACTGACAGCCTCCCCCTCTCCCCTCACAGAGAGCATGCCAACCAGGTGAAACGCAGCAAGCAGAGGCTCCTGGAGCAGATCCAGTCTAGACGCTTTCAGGACTGGGAGAGCGAGGCCCACCACTCTGACTCTGCCATCCCGTTTTTCTCCCCTGACACCGACCCTCGCCTCAAACCCCCATGCCTGCAGAGCATTCCTGAGATCGGGTCATCAGAGCGGCTGCCCGGCAAACGGCTGCCCCCAGGCTCAGCCATGGCCGATGCCCTGGGGGAGTTCCTTCTCCCTGGGGATGCCCCGGGCTTGGAGGGGCTGTATGAGGACACAAACTCATCTCTTCACAACATGTCCATGTTTGACCAATGCTCCAGCGCTTCCTCTGACTCTAGCATCGACATTGCCTTTGTGCGCTACCCCAAGAGCCACCAGGCCGTCCGTGAGGTCTACAACAGGGGCAGCCGGGAGAGTGGGTACAAGCAGCTGCCTGGTCGGGGGTGCGTGTCTCCAGACGAGGCCGGAATGATGCGAGTTCACCACCACCGCCCCCTGCAGGCCGATCAGCGTAAGAGCAAGTCCCTGAACGGGTTGCAGCTGGACAGCACTGTGAGTGGGGATAGTGGCCCCGGACATCTCTCTGACCACCTAAGGGGCCACGGGGCCCACCAACACACCAAGCTGGAGAGGCAGTCCAGTAATAAATATCACCCACGCAGCAGCAAGAGCCAGAGCAGCAACAACAGCCCCATCAGCCCCCCGCAGCAAAAGGCAGAGCCAGAGAGACAGATAGGAGTCACTGAAGAGGAGCTACATAACCACCACAACAAGGTGCGCATCAGGGAGTGGATGGATGAAGGCCACAGTTATCAAGCAATGAGGTTGAGTTTGAGGCGCCCTAAGGTTATTGTTTATTTTCTTAGATGGAATTGAGGGCTGATCAGCCATAGACTAGAATGTGAGAGTACCTTGGCCTGCTGGGAGGTTTGTGTGTTTCAGTTTGGGGGCCATTTGTGACTATGTACTATATGTGTGATAGTATTACATATCACTGAGTGTATTTACAACAAATGTTACTCCTTTACGTAGGACTCTGGGAGCCTACCCTGGGGGGAGGAGCCAAGATGGAAGGCTGAGGGGAATAACCACACCCCCTTCAGTGAGAGGAGCCGGAAACAGGAGAAGGGAGGATTCAGGAGCTCCTTCAAGAAGCTCTTCAAGAAAAAGTAATATATGCTGGAAATGCTGACCAAAAACAGAACATTATTGGCAGTATCAAATTCAGAAAGCCAACATCATCCTACACTTTATTTGACAATGTCAGTAAAAAATATTAAAAAACTACTAACAAATCATCCACTCACCACTAAACCAATTTCCATTTGGTGTTTACGTAGAAAAATGTATTTGTATGCCACAAATAAGGTTTGAAAGCTTTAATAGAATTTTTGAAGTTTCGATAGAGACAATGTTCGTCTGACAGGTCGTGCTGTGAACATCTCTCCTCTTGTATCAAGGGCACTTTACAGCACCATTCATTGACAGGAGCTAGGAAGAAACAATACTTGTCAAATACATGCTGGAATTACTCCAGTAATGCTGTACGGTGTATCCAGTAGCAGTGCAGTAACCTCATATATATATATACTGTGTCCTCTAGGTCGGGGGGAGGAGAGAAAGACAAGGACAAAGAGAAGCCAGAAAGCCAGAACTCCAGTGAGGCAGGCAATACCCCAGGAGTCGCCCACCTAGGCATCGACCGTGGGACTGCTGTGTGAAGTGTGACTAGAACCACACTACAAATTAAGTGGTCTGAGAAAGGCTTCAAATAGGTGCCTTGATAACGCCCACACACTTCTAAGCAAAATGATAGGCTATATAGACGCACATACACTGCAATGCAATATGAAACATGCTGGAAGAGCAGATCAGACTGACATACACCTTTCCTATATAACTACTGTAAAAAATACTGTATAGGTTAAGTATTTGTTTTTGAATTAGTACTAGTTTTTCCATTTTAGAGGTCTCCTCAATATCCATGGAGATAATATATTTTGTATAATACTGTATACTCATGAACTGCAATAATGTAGGTAAAGATCTATAATTTGCCATCAAGATGATTGGAATAAATATCTCCCCCCAAACCAAAATAAAATGTTGATTTTTAATGTGAAGTTATTATTTTTATTTTTTATAAATGAAATTGTGACAAGACAATTAAACAACATAAGAAAAGTCCACGTTGTAATCAATAGTCGCTATACCACATGTTAACCAACCAATAACGTATTTCTGAAAAACTCACAAATCATATTGCCTGCTTAGCAAATACTTCCCTTTGAAAAATATAGGTACTTATCTACAATGCTTGCAAACCATAAAATGTGAAACAGATTCAACATTTCCATCATATTTCTGTACGACAGACAACAGCCTTCAGTTCCTTCTTTTAATGTGTTAACCAGTTTCATAAATCTGTTACACATTTGAAACAAAATATAGGCAATTATACAGTATGTAAAACCAACCGATTTTATTTTACAGTATATACATGTAATAATGTGCATTGCAATATGAAAATGATAATGCAGCATAAAGGAAGTTAGTTTGTCCATAATCATTACACATGTTTACTGTGTAAATTAAAACCAACATGAATTTTGTAGTGTTTTAACTTGTTTCCTTCTACACAACTCGTTTCCTTTTGTTCTAACACGAGGTAGAGACACCCAACAAATTTTGGCCATAAATTGAGAACACATTTTGGCATTACATAAAAACATGTAACATTCATATTTTTTAAACATCTTCACTGAGCCCTACAGTAAGGAATGTTTAGTTCTGGCCATTTGACTATAGTGTATATGATCGATATTGACATTGAGAATTACAACATGATGAAACCCTGGTGATTAAAACAACAGCATCACTGGAGCCTGTTTTGGTATTTCACCTTTGACATTTCACCCTCCACGATCTCAAAGTATTTCAAAACAAGTTCAGTGAGTGTTCTAGAATAACTTGACTTATCTAATGTAACCCCTGTGTCACAGCTTGTGAGAACATATGCATGTTTAAGTTTACACACACACATACAGTTACATACAACGTCACATTTCTTTTTTTAAATATCTTTTTGTGCAGATTTCAACACCAGTGATTCCACAGTATTAAAAAAGCATACAACTAAGCTTAGAAGTAAGCCTGCAATTAAAACCGTTTGAAATGAATGTTCACCTCATAGAGTTACAAGTGGAAGCTAAGAATGAAACTGTAGATCTCCCATTAGACATTTCTCAAAGCAAACCAGAAAGGAAGTTCCCACATTTGGGCTGACGATGCGTGCAGAATGACATTACCAGTATAGTGGTACTTCCTTGTTGCTCAGACTTAGCCAAACCTCAGAGAGGGGGCTTCAAATCCTGTCCCTGATCACATGATCAAAAAACAGGAAGTCCTTTTTAGTGCTCAAACTGTCCCCCCCGCACCACCCCTTAAAATCTTTATAACTGTACAGAATACATATGCACACGTATCTACATGACCAGTCTTTAGTGTACAACCCCAGAGTAGCCAGGGTACCTTTCTGCAAAAAAATACTACATTTATATTTACAACAATTAAATACAGGTCAATTAAGCACTTGTGTGGTGTGAGCTGAGATGCTATAGCAGTGGTTGAAATCATATAGAAGTCATCCAGGTGTTTGTTACCTGCCACAATAAATAAAGGTGTTAAAGGAAGTAAAAGGCCATTTGGAAGCGGACGCTTGAAGGATCTGTCTTCTGTGAAGCTAAAGCAGTAGTGTCTATAGTCTGTCTATAGTGTGTCTATAGTCTGTCTATAGTGTGTCTATAGTCTGTCTGTCAGTATGTCTATAGTGTGTCTATAGTCTGTCTGTCAGTCTGTCTATAGTGTGTCTATAGTGTGTCTATAGTGTGTCTATAGTCTGTCTGTAGTGTGTCTATAGTCTGTCTATAGTGTGTCTATAGTCTGTCTATAGTGTGTCTATAGTCTGTCTATAGTGTGTCTATAGTCTGTCTGTCAGTATGTCTATAGTCTGTCTGTCAGTATGTCTATAGTGTGTCTATAGTGTGTCTATAGTCTGTCTAGTCTGTCTGTAGTGTGTCTATAGTCTGTCTGTCTATAGTCTGTCTATAGTGTGTCTGTCAGTATGTCTATAGTGTGTCTATAGTCTGTCTATAGTGTGTCTATAGTCTGTCTGTAGTGTGTCTATAGTCTGTCTGTAGTGTGTCTATAGTCTGTCTGTCTATAGTCTGTCTGTCTATAGTGTGTCTATAGTGTGTCTATAGTCTGTCTGTCTATAGTGTGTCTATAGTCTGTCTATAGTGTGTCTATAGTCTGTCTATAGTGTGTCTATAGTCTGTCTATAGTGTGTCTATAGTGTGTCTGTCTATAGTCTGTCTATAGTCTATCTGTCTATAGTCTATCTGTCTGTCTGTCTATAGTGTGTCTATAGTCTGTCTGTCTGTCTGTCTGTCTATAGTGTGTCTGTCTATAGTGTATCTATAGTCTCTCTGTCTATAGTCCATCTATATTGTGTATGTCTGTGTCTATAGTGTCTCTGTCTGTCTATAGTTTGTATGTCTATAGTGTGTCTGTCTGTCTATAGTGTGTATGTGTGTCTGTCTGTCTATAGTATAGTGTGTCTATCTGTCTATAGTATAGTGTGTCTGTCTGTCTATAGTATAGTGTGTCTGTCTGTCTATAGTATAGTGTGTGTGTCTGTCTAAAGTAGTGTGTGTGTCTGTCTATAGTAGTGTGTGTGTCTGTCTATAGTAGTGTGTGTGTCTGTCTATAGTAGTGTGTATGTATCTGTCTGTCTATAGTAGTGTGTGTGTATCTGTCTGTCTATAGTAGTGTGTGTGTGACTGTCTATAGTAGTGTGTGTGTATCTGTCTGTCTATAGTAGTGTGTGTGTGTCTGTCTATAGTGGGTGTGTCTGTCTATAGTGGGTGTGTCTGTCTGTCTCTAGTGTCTGTCTCTAGTGTCTGTCTCTAGTGTCTGTCTGTCTGTCTCTAGTGTCTGTCTGTCTGTCTCTAGTGTCTGTCTGTCTGTCTGTCTCTAGCGTCTGTCTGTCTGTCTCTAGCGTCTGTCTGTCTGTCTGTCTGTCTGTCTCTAGCGTGTCTGTGTCTGTCTGTAGCGTGTCTGTGTCTGTCGGTCTTTCTCTAGCGTGTCTGTCTGTCTGTCTGTCTGTCTGTCTGTCTGTCTGTCTGTCTGTCTGTCTGTCTGTCTGTCTGTCTGTCTAGTGTCTGTCTGTCTGTCTCTAGCTTCTGTCTGTCTCTAGCTTCTGTCTGTCTCTAGCTTCTGTCTGTCTCTAGTGTCTGTCTGAGTGTCTGTCTCTAGTGTCTGTCTGTCTGTCTCTAGTGTCTGTCTGTCTCTAGTGTCTGTCTGTCTCTAGTGTCTGTCTGTCTGTCTGTCTCTAGTGTCTGTCTGTCTGTCTCTTGTGTCTGTCTGTCTGTCTCTAGTGTCTGTCTGAGTGTCTGTCTCTAGTGTGTCTGTCTGAGTGTCTGTCTCTAGTGTCTGTCTGTCTGTCTCTAGTGTGTCTGTCTGAGTGTCTGTCTCTAGTGTCTGTCTGTCTGTCTCTAGTGTATGTCTCTGGTGTCTGTCTGTCTTGTCTCTAGTGTCTGTCTGTCTGTCTCTAGTGTCTGTCTGTATGTCTCTAGTGTCTGTCTGTATGTCTCTAGTGTCTGTCTGTATGTCTCTAGTGTCTGTCTGTATGTCTCTAGTGTCTGTCTGTATGTCTCTAGTGTCTGTCTGTATGTTTCTAGTGTCTGTCTGTATGTCTCTAGTGTCTGTATGTCTCTAGTGTCTGTATGTCTCTAGTGTCTGTCTGTCTCTAGTGTCTGTCTGTCTGTCTCTAGTGTATGTCTCTGGTGTCTGTCTGTCTTGTCTCTAGTGTCTGTCTGTCTGTCTCTAGTGTCTGTCTGTATGTCTCTAGTGTCCGTCTGTATGTCTCTAGTGTCTGTCTGTATGTCTCTAGTGTCTGTCTGTATGTCTCTAGTGTCTGTCTGTATGTTTCTAGTGTCTGTCTGTATGTCTCTAGTGTCTGTATGTCTCTAGTGTCTGTATGTCTCTAGTGTCTGTCTGTCTCTAGTGTCTGTCTGTCTCTAGTGTCTGTCTGTCTCTAGTGTCTGTCTGTCTCTAGTGTCTGTCTGTCTCTAGTGTCTGTCTGTCTCTAGTGTCTGTCTGTCTCTAGTGTCTGTCTGTCTCTAGCGTATGTCTGTCTGTCTGTCTCTAGTGTCTGTGTCTCTAGTGTCTCTAGTGTTTGTGTCTCTAGTGTCTCTACTGTCTGTGTCTGTAGTGTCTGTGTCTCTAGTGCCTGTGTATGTAGTGTCTGTGTCTGTAGTGTCTGTGTCTGTAGTGACTTGTGTTCCCAGGATGCTGTGCGGTTTGATCAGTAGCTGTTCTCATGTCCAGCCAGGATGTAGAGGTTGCTCGGTGCTGTGGGGTTGTCTGTCGGCCTGCTTTCCAGCACCACCACTCTGAAACACAGTGGGGGCAAGTTCAGATCAGACTCACACTGTGAAAGTATATGGTCGTAGAGGGGACCAGGGGGTTAAGGATGTAAGCCTCACACACAGAAAAAACTTTTTCACACCAACAGACCCCACACCCCTCAACACACACCAGATCCTACTTATTGCATACTCAAGCCCCATAGACAAATTCCATCATGTGAATAGGGTCAACGTGCTGTAACAAAGTAGTTACTGACCCAAGAAAACAGAAAACCAACCCACACACTCATACAGGCAGAATGAAAACAAGGGTCCCCACAGGGGACATCCATAGATCAGAGAGTCTGTAGGCTAGACGAGACCTGGTGTGACCCAGGGAGAAGTGAGTATACCTGGGCAGACTGGCGGCTCCCTCCTGCCCTGAACTGTCGTGCTGAGAGTTTCTTCATTCACAAAATCAAACAAGCAATTAAGAGACAAGCAAGCATGCATACAACCAACAACTAACACAACCAACACCAAAGACTTCAGGCGATCAGGGTTCTATACTACTGAAGCAGGTCATTTGAAAACAAACTGGGCATCATGACGACATCCATGTTAATGTTATCGCCAATGTAAAAGTGAAATATCTAAAAGAGAAAAATTTCTAAAAAATATCATTGCGAGTGTAAAAGTGAAAGGGATCAAAGTATGTAAGTCTGTGTGTGTGTGTGTGTGTGTATGTGTGTGTGTGTGTGTATTACATTACATTACATTTAAGTCATTTAGCACTGTATGTGTGTGTGTGTGTGTATGTGTGTGTGTCAGGTAAGGTGACCTTGAGCATCTTGGACCCTCTTACAGTACTCACCTGTCAGATCCCAGCAGTCTGAAGATCCGTGTGTTATCAGAGATCTCCTGGGTGATCTGGGGTGCCGACAGACAAAGTATCATTTAAGATCATATTGAAACACATACAACAGGATCATTGTTGTTATAAACAGGACCGGGACATGACAGAGGAAAGTCACCCTCTAGTGTACACAAACAAACCACTCCTCTCAGACAGCCACCCACCTACACGTCCTCCACTTACCTCATTGGTCTTGAAACTCCGCCCTTGCATACCATGCCTCCAAAACGCCAGAACGCTATCTTGGAGACACACTGCAAAGACGCGTGGATGTTACACTGACCACAAAAAGCACAGACACGAGCTGAGAAATGCTTCACATAAAAAACATTCTTAGGACATCGAATTATCTTTCTGCGTAGAGACGTACACACAGATGGAAAAATATGTCTTCAGCACCACAGGACTCAGTCTTTGGTGTCTTTGGGTATAGTGCAGTCTATAGTACAGTGTGTGTCTATAGTATAGTGTGTCTGTCTATAGTATAGTGCAGTCTATAGTACAGTGTGTGTCTATAGTATAGTGTGTCTGTCTATAGTGTGTCTGCCTGTGTCTATAGTGTGTCTGCCTGTGTCTATAGTGTCTGCCTGTGTCTGTCTCTAGCGTCTGTCTGTCTGTCTGTCTGTCTGTCTGTCTGTCTGTCTGTCTGTCTGTCTGTCTGTCTGTCTGTCTGTCTGTCTGTCTGTCTGTCTGTCTGTCTGTCTGTCTGTCTGTCTGTCTGTCTGTCTGTCTGTCTGTCTGTCTGTCTGTCTGTCTGTCTCTAGCGTCTAGAGAAGTGTGAATGCCGTGGTTATGGAAACGTACCTATCGCCTCGATCTGGAAGTTAAACGTCAGCTCAGAAGATAACTTCCTGCTTGACTTCAACCGTCCCTGTAGGTTCACGATCTTTATACACCCTGAGCAGAGAAAGTAGTTCATGCTTTCATTTACTTATGCAGAAGCTGGAATTTGTCATTTGAGAATAAAATGATTATTTGGGTTAGTCAAGTTGTTGCCGGGAGGTAAAACTTACTGTCGAGACAAACTAATATGGTGTCCCTCTCCAACTGGGTGACGTGGATGACACACGTCTGGGGCGTATCTGAGGGGACAGAAAAACAACTCATTAGAAACAATCATCGCCCTAATGAAGATCATCATCATCATTGCTGCGATGACCACCTTCCACTGACCAGCCTCTGTGAACCAGGAGGATGTTGAGTTGGGGTTGACCGTTCCGAAGCGGACCACTTGGCTGAGCTCGGTGCCCTTGCTGACGGCCACACAGATGAGAGGGTACTGCTGCTCTGGTACCACCAGCATCTCAAACACCTCCAGAGGACAGGGCAGGGGGAAGTCGATGTTCTACAGGAGAGACCAAAGGAGATAGATTTAGCATGCCGTTACACACCAGAAAGACAAGCAATGTTCGCACGCTACTTTAGCCAATCTAATAAGCTGTCTGAACAGGACTGCATTTGGTTATCCAAGCCAGATAGGGTCCATTATATCCCATAAGTCATCCTCAGTCAATCTGCCCCAGAATGACCTGAACTGCCCCAAACACTGACTGACCTTGATGAGCATGAACTTCTGCATGGGCTCCACCCACTCCAGCAGAACCACACTGGACTGGAACGCTCCACACAGGTACTTGTGACCGCTGTATGGGTTCCTCACTGCACACAAACAAACACATTCAAGGTCTCTCACAACCGGTCTTTGAACTCTGAGCTATACTCTATCAATATGTCTTGTGCATTATTCTGAACTATCCTCAACTTCTCTTATTTAATTGTACCTGCAAGTCAAGAATGTTGATAATATATGCCATTTAGCAGACGCGTTTATCCAAAGCGACTTCTGGTAGTGTGTGCACAGATTCGTAAGGGTGATCCACCTTCCTGAGCACTCACCTACACAGCACTTTTGGCAACCTTTTGTGTCTGGAATCTTATTAGATACGGCAAACTTCCTACAAGGATCATAAGGGACAGAGCTCAGTTTTATATGTATCCCGATAAACACCCCAAGTTCAAACCCAAATGAATGAAAATACTTCACATATCCTACCGTGGAATCATCTTGTCCGGGAGTTTGTGTGTAGGAATGGCCATGGGTAACTTCTGCATTTGCCGGGCATGCTCGAACAGACCAGCTACGTTATGAGAGTAGAGCTGGGAGGCTTTTCCTGAAGCAATAACAAAAAATGATTTTCAACTGGAGTTCTAAACCTTTAAAAAGGCAATTTATGACCCCAAAAATAAAATAAAAGGTCTGCTTCCAAAACACATCTTACAGGGCAAGATTATATTTTTGGGAAAAGGGCAGACACCATTTAAACAGAGAAATCCCTGCCTCAATTTTCCAGAGTAAAAGTTTTGAAGTGCCTCTTAAATGTGTACCTTTATGGCAGAGAAATGTCAAAATGTCAGAGCAGCACATTACCCCTACTACTGCAAAACCATTCATAAATACAGAACAAACATCAAAGTAAGACACTATAGGTCCAAGATAGTCTTACCAGATATAGAGAGCAAGCAGTTGTTCATAACATAAAGCCAAGTGCAACGCCGGGGAAAGAGCTGGGGACAGAAGGAGATTGAGAGAGCCAATGAAGATTTGAATACAACATTCAGAATCCTCCATTGAGGAAAAAAAAGCATTGTGAGCAAGATGTTTCTTCAACCAGAAGAGAAAAGAACAAACCTGCTCCATTGACGTCTCGTGCAGTTCATTCAGGTTCAAAGTGTAGATCCCCTCCTCAGCACCAAATATCAAATATTGGTCTGAAACAAAAGAGCCAATTAGTCGTGTTAACGGGATACTTCAGGATTTTGACAATGAAGCCCTTTATCTACTTTCCCAGACATAGATGAACTCGTGGATAAAAACATGTCTCTGCGTGCAGCTTAAAGGAAGTTTATGACGAGCATCAGCACAATTGCTAACTAGCGTTAGCGCAATGACTGGCCACCCATGGTAACTGCTAGCATGCTAGTAGATACTAGAGACTTCCAGTCATTGTGCTAATGTTACTTAGCATTGACTCGCAAAAAAGTACCTCTAACTTCCTTCATACTGGATGCAAAAATAAAAACAGTATCCATGACTTGGTACCCATCTGACTCTGGGGAAGTAGATAAAGTACTTCATTGCCAAAATCCTGAAGTACCCCTTTAATCAAAATCATCATCATGGCAATGATTCATCCAATAAGTCATAACAATAAAGCTGTAAAAAGTGACACCCAAGTCACTGATAGGCTACGTTGTTTTCCCAGTGTCCTACCTCTGGTGTCTGGGTTGATCCAGGATGTGGCACAGTGGATTTTCAACGGGCAGCCGTTGAACACCTTGGAGAAACAGGCCCCCATCTGAGGAGCAAGAACGATGGCGGTTGGACAGTTAGAGGGAAGCCAAACACAATAGTAATCTTTTCTTGAAATGTCTTGTTTTGAAAGCTCCATTTTAGGAGGTCAACACCATAGTTGACTTGGATTCATAATGTTTCAGTAAGTTGGTGTGTCTGTAAAGGCGGCATCATACTCACATGGACCTTGGGTGTGGGTGGGAGACCATTACTGATTGGCTTCTGGAGATGCATACAGAGAGACACAGATAAGGTCAATGATCACTGGTCCACATTCGATTTAGATAAATGGTTTACTGGCTTTAATAATAATCAGTATGGTGATGCCCGAGTGTGAAAGGAATGTATTGAAATGTCAGTGTTAATAAGGAGAGTGTGCGGGATCTGGTGGCATTACGGGAATGTCCTTCTTGTCTTTCCGTATGGGGACACTAGGGGGCATGGTGGACTGCCTCTCTGCAGCACTGTCCTTCTCTCCATTCTGGTGAGAGCTCAATCCATTACCTGCAGCAGGAGACATGTTTATTACACTTACCTCGGTAAGTGTGTGCATGCCTCTGTGTGTGTGTGTGTGTGTGGTATTTCACACGCATGAGATTAAAGCGGCATTTACACAGGCAGTCTAATTCGGATCTTTAGCCCAATTATAAGCAAAAGAGCAGTCTGAGGTCAAAAGACAAATGAGTGGAAAAAGCTCAGAATTGGGCTGCCTGAAGACAGTAGCTCAATGGTTGGATAAAGTAATCCCTCTCACCCCCCCCCCTGAAAAGATTTAGATGCACTACTGTTCCACTGGAGGTCATAAGGTGAATGCACCAATTTGTAAGTCGCTCTGGATAAGAGCGTCTGCTAAATGACTTAAATGTTAAAATGTTAAATGTTGGTGTGAGTGTTCTACTGAGACGTACACACATATGCTAAAATCGAATTACTACTAGTCAGTATTAATGGAATATATTTGGTTAGGATTACAAGAGTGGGACATCTCTCAAACTAAATGATTCGATCATGCTAACACACTGAGCTGAGAGTTCCATTACATTTGGATTGATCATGGACAACATGTGATATCAACAATGGGAGAGAGGAGGCAGGAGATTGGTTACAGACAAAGTCACATGACTGCAGCAACACAACACTGCACTCAGAAAGTATTCAGAGCTCTTGACTTTTTCCACATTTTGTTACGTTACAGCCATATTCTAAAATGTATTAAATTGACCCCCCCCCTCATCAATCTACACAGAATACCCTATAATGATAAAGCAAAAACTCTATTTTCGTATTTTTTTGGTGCAAATTTGTAAAAATAAACTGAAAAATCACATTTACATAAGTATTCAGACCCTTACTCAGCACTTTGTTGAAGCACGTTTGGCAGCGATTACAGCCTCGAGTCTTCTTGGGTATGACGCTACAAACTTGGCACACCTATATTTGGGGAGGTCTGTCAGGTTGGATGGAGAGTGTTGCTGCACAGATATTTTCAGGTCTCGCCAGAGATGTTCGATCGGGTTGAAGTCTGGGCTCTGGCTGGGCCACTCAAGGACATTCGGATTCCATCGGGTTCTTGGTCACCTCCTGACCAACGCCCTTCTCCCTTGATTGCTCAGTTTGACCGGTGGCCAGCTCTAGGAAGAGTCTTGGTGGTTCCAAACTTCTTCCATTTAAGAATGATGGAGGCCACTGTGTTCTTGGGGTCCTTCAATGGTGCAGACATTTTTTTGGTACCCTTCCCCAGATATGTGCCTCGGCACAATCCTGTCTAGGAGCTCTATGGACATGGCTTGGTTTCTGCTCTGACATGCCCTGTCAACTATGGGGCCTTTATATAGACAGGTGTGTGCCTTTACAAATCATGTCGTGTGTAGCCTGCTGAGGATTTTTATTTAATTTAATACATTTAATACAGTCTGTAACGTAACAAAATGTGGAAAAGGACAAGGGGTCTGAATACTTTCCGAAGGAACTGTATACATCCACAGACAGAGAGACAGACAGAGGAAAGGGGGAGGGAGGGAGAGAGAGAAGGTGCGAGACGCTACAGACGCTGATTGATGGGACTAACAACCAATCAGGGAGGAGTGACGTCTACGGGGCTACCAATCGGCCGGCCTTACTCTCTTCTTCCTCCTCCTCCAACACATCTTCCAACTCCTCTTCCGTGTGTGGGGCATGAAGCCACTCCCAGAAATGCCTAAAGCTCCCAGCATCATTCCCCTCGGGCTCTGAGCCAGCCTGGCTCTGTGTACTCTCGTTACCTAGGCTACTGCGTCTGTGGGGGGGCAGGCGTGGGGGTGGAGGGCGGGGGGGTACATTTGAGGCAGGTCGGGCGGGGCTCTCGGGTACGGGGCAGCGCTTGATGGTCCCCCCTCCGCCTACATCATCCTCTCCCTGGGACGGGCTCTCCTGGGGCGGACAGATAGATTTGGGCTGGAGGGAGAGTGGGAGAAAATGGAGAGAGGAGACACAGAGACAGAGAGTAAGAGAGACAAAGACAGCAGAAAGGTAGACAATCTCTAGAGGTTGATTAATGCTTGCCCTTTTATTCCTAATTTGTCAAGCTCTGCTGCCCATCTTACAAATGTAATGTCAATAGTTTGAATTAGCTTTGAGAGAAAATATTGATGTATGCAACACTGATTTTTGCTCGAGGGTCCTTTCCACTAAATAGTAGTCTTGGTTGTTTGATCGTGCTCCAAAATGCTGCATGCTGTATGATATATGCTGGTGGTCCTACCTTGGGGGGAAGTGGGGGTGGGACTTTCGGCCTCATGATGGTACTGTGTTTGCTAGAGGGAAAGAGATTGAGGTAGGGTTAGTTTTGTAAGACAGTGACAAAATTCAGAAGGTTCCACATATTGACAGTTATATAACAATGTTGTCACAATAAGTGTTAACACAGAATGACAGACACAGTGACAGACTATCACTAACAACATGGTCTCCTATCACAACACAGTGTTAGACAACTAAGTAACACAACGTAGTTTTAGACAACAGGGCAGTTGTGGGTAAAGACAACAAAGGTCTGTCAACCCCCGAAAACACCATAAGACAACTGACACACAAGATGTTAGCATTCCCTTGAACAGGATATCCCAAAAGCCCAGTCAATGTAATGTGTATGTACAGTGTGATCCAATCAGATACCACTCAATCATGACGGACATAGACATGGCATCAATCAGAGAACACTATCAACCCCTCAATCACTACAGGCACAGACAGGGCACCAATCAAAATGAGTCACAAGATCAACGTCACCATGAGAGAACACAAACCAAGTAGCACTGGGTTTAACCAGAGGGTTGGGGATTGGATGGACCCCAAGACAACCATGTCAACAGTAAGGATATACAAGCAGCGAGAACCCACATTGGAAACAGACGGCAAACAGGTGGTATGAACACACACTGAGATCAACAAGCATGGAAGCAGGTGTCACAGAATGATGAACACACACGAAGAAACAGATAAGGAACGGCAGGGGTCAGGGGTTACGGCAACGCACAGTCTGACAATAGAACCCAAACATGACAACAATCCCATTCATTATCTCACAGATGGAAGACGATGCACAGTCAGCTAGACTGCTTAGAGGAAACAACATGAAACGTGTCAGAAACTTTTAGATAGTTCTGCTCTACTGCGTTAATGAACAAGACCCAAGTCTGAGTCCGAAGATCAAACTCCACTGTGGGAGGAAACAGGGATACTGGAGGCGCAGAGATGGACGGAGAGGTGTTTTTGGCCAAGGAGGGAGCACAGGAGGGCACTAAAGGCACAGCACGGGCGTGTAGTGGAATGCAGCATGAAGATGTGTGAATGAAACTGGAAGAGGTAGCCTCCTTCCTCCTCAGAGAGGGCGGATGGACTAAAACACGACTTACAGTTGAGTTTCACCATAATCAGTCTCTAAATGTGACCTGAGGAGATTGGGGGGGGGGGGCTCACAGCAAGGCAAAGAGGCCAAGAGGCAAAATGAAGCTGCTCTCCTCTTTCACCCACTGGGAGGAGACACTGAGACAAGGGGAAATTAACTCAACTACACGACTAGGGTAACATAATGACACTTAAACTACATAAAGGTACAGCATAACTAAAGAACTACATTGCTATATAATTAAACCAAATAGGAATATATGTCTTACTAAACCTTAATACTATATTTAGCTAATTTTACATGTAGGGCTGGGGGATTTCAATATAGACTATGTAACTAGATAAGGCTTATACTAAGTAATTAAGTCAGTGTATAAGTCATGCTTTGTTGAAGCTCACGGTGTCAGGTGATCTTACTGGGCAGCCTGCACTGACTAAGCATTGAACAACAATGGACACAACATAATCAAGCCATAACGCAGCAGTCAGAGCAGATACATTTAGCTTGACACTGATTGGCTGGATTAGTCCTGCGTTAACACTGATTGGCTGCTGGGGTGGGCGCGGTTAGGGCGCGTCAGCAAATCAAAAACCAGAGCAGTTGCAGGTGGAGTCCTGTGGGGCGTGGCCTAACTCACCTCTGCTTAAGCTCCTCCTCCACTGATTTGAGAAGACTCCTGTCAAGTAACGAGTGAAACGAACGAAGGAGAAGTTAAAAATGGAGGACAAAAAGTGTCAACTCAGTGACAGAATCGCACATGACATGAGTAAAGGTGTTATTTCTCAGAGGGGGGTTCTGACCTAATTTAACACAACATTTTTTTATGCTACAGGGCAAAAACCCATGGAAAGCGCAGAGAAGATTAATTCAGCGTACTTGAGTGTGATAGTGTGTGAGTTTCATCCCAGCTGAGATGACGTCATAACCCATTGAATATTTACCTTAGCCACTCAAAGTTGTACACTCACCCGGGATGTGTGAAGCTGCCAGGTCAGCTATGTGTAAGCAACAGTGTGTTTGTGTATGCACGTGGGTGTGCATGAGAGAAAATTTGAATATGAATCCTATGAGGCTGTCCAGTGGGAGAAGGAATGTGGACATCAATTGTTCAGTAATCAGGCTTTTTCAATAATCCTTGTCTGATTTATCCTATACACTGAAAACACACCATCTATCAATCCATCCCATCCTGCTATGGAGCAGATCATTCTAGGTTTAAGCAGCGAGTCTGTCTATGTTATTACACCCCCCCTCCTTACAGGGCACTTCTTCTGAGCTGAGTTCCAGGAAAGGTGTCATGAATAAATGATCAGACGCATCAGATGCCTTCCTCTCTACAGGAAGTCACCTCTCAGTACAACACCACCATCTGCTCAGGCTAATCTCTACACAGATAAAACAGGAGGACAGGAGCGGGGGAGGAAGGGAGAGCGGGGGAGGTGAGGACAAGAGAAGGTGAAGAAGAGAGGAGAGCTGGAGAGGCTAGGAGAAGAGATAAAGGAGAGGAAAGACGATCAAGCTTAGGGAAGGGACAGGAAGAACAGAGGATGAAAGGTGGAGGAAGAGGAGTAGAAACCCAGAAAGAGTGACTTACTTGTTCCCTCCCACCAGGCTTGGAGATTCCTGTCCATAGTCCCGTTGAAGATCCTAGAAGGAGGCATATCACAATTACAGGACTGTTTCTGAAACACGACGACACACAGTCAATGTGGAAAGGCACCATGGCTGAGGTTACCTACTGTACAGCATCAACTATATTAAGAGCTGAGACACATGCATACACACAACACCTACAACCACTTAGAGATCGTGTGGAGAGAGACGAGGCTGAGTGTGGTGTAACCTCAATGACTCCCTGGCCACACTGATGACACTAATGAACAGGCCATCCAGGACGTTACAGGACCTTGACTCTGTGAGAATAACCTCAGGGGCTGGCAAGGCTGATGACACTATAGGTCAGAGGTCACCACTGCAGTGGTGCTTAGAGAAAAAACACTGAAATATAATAGTTTCTAATTATGAAAGATGTTTCTAATGTGCATGTGCGATATAAGTAAAGGGATATGACAGTATTTTGCACTATGGAACACACACACACAGATGAGTATGTTATGTGAGTGATATGAATGGAAAATATACTGTATAGAGGTATCTCAGCAGAATTAGCTGCAACGGTATGGGCGAAGGGTGACGTGTGTGTGTGTGTGTGTGTGTGTGTGTGTGTGTGTGTGTGTGTGTGTGTACTGCATCAATGTGATTGACTTTACTGAACAGTATCATTACGGGTAGGGTTGCACATTTTGGGACATCTTCACATGGGATGATTTCACTGAACAACAAAAGAAAGGGAATATTGAATGATCCCCAATGATCCATCGCATCTCCCAAAAACGTTTTCAACATATATCTGTAAAATGATAGTCTAGAAACTAAAGCTTTGGTGGTCTTCCTCTCAGACTTCCATGTCTTCTCCCTGGACCTCCTCAATGTCCACCTCTTGAACATCAGACTCCGAGGCCTCATCTTCAAGGTCACTTTCCAACTTTGTTGAGGATGGCTTGTTGTCAGGCTCAAAAAGTCTCAAATTTGCCCGGACGGCCACCAATATTTCAACCCTTGTATTGGTCAGCCTGTTGTGTGCTTTGGTGTGTGTGTGTGTGGGCTTCAGGCAGAAGTCTTCATGCTTTTTGATGGATTTCAGAACTGCAGTTTCCTCTGCTTGGAGCAACAGTGAAGTGGGCAGGGCAGTACGGATTTCTTCTCTTACATCTGCAAGCAGAGTCTGAACATAAAACAGGATGGTATTGTCTCCCTCAATCCGTGTAATGGCTACTGCTATAGGTTTCAGGAGTTTTAGGCTTACCACTCTCTCCCAAAATACATCATCCAGGAGGATCCTCTTGATGAGGCTGTCCATATCGGCAGACTGTGATATGGCCATTGCTTGGAGAGACACCTTCCCCTCCAGGAGACTGTCAAAAATGATGATGACACCACCCCAACGGGTGTTGCTGGGCAGCTTCAATGTGGTGCTCTTATTCTTCTCACTTTGTTTGGTGAGGTAGAGTGCTGCAATAACTTGATGACCCTTCACATACCTAACCATTTCCTTGGCTCTCTTGTAGAGTGTATCCATTGTTTTTAGTGCCATAATGTCCTTGATGAGCAGATTCAATGCATGAGCAGCACAGCCAATGGGTGTGATGTGAGGGTAGGACTCCTCCACAGACCAAGCAACCTTCATGTTCGCAGCATTGTCTGTCACCAGTGCAAATACCTTCTGTGGTCCAAGGTCATTGATGACTGCCTTCAGCTCATCTGCAATGCAGAGACCGTTGTGTCTGTTGTCCCTTGTGTCTGTGCTCTTGTAGAATACTGGTTGAGGGGTGGAGATGATGTAGTTAATTATTCCTTGCCCACGAACATTCGACCACCCATCAGAGATGATTGCAATACAGTCTGCTTTCTCTATGATTTGCTTGACCTTCACTTGAACTCTGCATCCAGCAAAATAGTAGATAAAGCATGTCTGGTTGGAAGGGTGTATGCTGGGCAAAGAACATTCAGAAATCTCTTCCATTACACATTGCCTGTGAGCATCAGAGGTGAACCAGTTGCATAAACAGCTCGATCAAGACATTCATCAGCATTTCTCTGACTACGTTCCTCCATTGAGTCAATAAACTTCTGATTCAAGGAGGACCATGAGCTGTTGCTATCGATAAGGTGTCGGATTCATCATTTTCACCTCGAATAGAAGTAGAGGGACTTTTGTCAGAGATTGCTTGTTGTGCGTGCTGAGGGAATTTTATGAACTTGGCCAGATGATTCTGCATCTTTGTTGCATTCTTCACATATGATTTGGCACAATATTTGCAAACGTACACAGCTTTTCCTTCTACATTAGCTGCAGGTAAATGTCTCCACACATCAGATAGTGGCCGTGGCATTTTCCTGTCAAGATTATTTTAAAAATGAGTAAATAAAAATCAAAGACAATTCCATGTACAGATAAATAGTTAAGCAGTTAGATTAAACAACTCCTTTGTAAGATAAAAAAAGACGTAATTAAACATATATGGAAACAGGTGAATTAACACTCCTCAGTTAGCAGGCTCAAGCAAGCTAAAAATTCCACATGGTAGCAAAAACTAACTAGCAGAAATTGTTAACAAGTTAGAAATGATTTAAAACACACTTTGCTGTAGGCTACTATTTACTAGTTAACAAAAATCATGTAATGTATGTCATATAAAATATTTTCACCTCACCCAGTATTGTAATCAAAATTGACCAGAATGCATGTAGTCCTTGGCTCAGATAGTGTAGTGGGGGCTCAATAGCATGGCATTAGTGTGCAAGATCTTGAGAATCAGCTGTACATGTGATGGAAGAGTGCACTGCTCATGTGATGGAAGAATGCACTGTTCATGCAGAGGGTTACAATTCTATTGAATTGGGGATAGTTTAACCAAAATATGCCACAAGACCTAGAATTGCCTTATGTGTATCCCACAAAAAAGGTTCACTGTTATAACATAGCGTTTTTGATGAATTTAGGAAAAATTCCCCAAATTCCAGGGCTCAACTTCCCATGGAAAATGTCCGGAAGAAATCTGGAAGTTTACCAGAAAGTTTCCGACCCTTTGCAACCCTAAATGCGGGTCCCTCAGATCAGAGGACATATCGATTTTACCGGTATTCCCCCTTCACAGCTAAGTGACAGACTGTGACTCCTACGGACCAACACACCGCAAACTGACAGCCATACTACATTAGGCCAAAGATAGCTCAGCTAACATATTCTTACTGATGCTAACAAACTGACAGCCATACTACATTAAGCCAAAGAGAGCTCAGCTAACATGTTCTTACTGATGCTAACAAACTGACAGCCATACTACATTAGGCCAAAGAGAGCTCAGCTAACATATTCTTACTGATGCTAACAAACTGACAGCCATACTACATTAGGCCAAAGAGAGCACAGCTAACATATTCTTACTGATGCTAACAAACTGACAGCCATACTACATTAGGCCAAAGAGAGCTCAGCTAACATATTCTTACTGATGCTAACAAACTGACAGCCATACTACATTAGGCCAAAGAGAGCTCAGCTAACATATTCTTACTGATGCTAACAAACTGACAGCCATACTACATTAAGTCAAAGAGAGCTCAGCTAACATATTCTTACTGATGCTAACAAACTGACAGCCATACTACATTAAGTCAAAGAGAGCTCAGCTAACATATTCTTACTGATGCTAACAAACTGACAGCCATACTACATTAGGCCAAAGAGAGCTCAGCTAACATATTCTTACTGATGCTAACAAACTGACAGCCATAATACATTAGGCCAAAGAGAGCTCAGCTAACATATTCTTACTGATGCTAACAAACTGACAGCCATACTACATTAAGCCAAAGAGAGCTCAGCTAACATTCTTACTTATGCTAACAAACTGACAGCCATACGACATTAGGCCAAAGAGAGCTCAGCTAACATATTCTTACTGATGCTAACAAACTGACAGCCATACTACATTAAGCCAAAGAGAGCTCAGCTAACATATTCTTACTGATGCTAACAAACTGACAGCTATACTACATTAGGCCAAAGAGAGCTCAGCTAACATATTCTTAGTTATGCTAACAAACTGACAGCCATACTATATTAGGCCAAAGAGAGCTCAGCTAACATATTCTTAGTTATGCTAACAAACTGCCATACCCTGCTGCCTCAGTCACATCAACAAATCCCCCAGTATTCATATGAGGGAAAGAAATGAGGTCTAACGAGTTAAACTGTGACTGTGGAGTCCGTGGTCTGAGTCAGCAGTAATATTTGGCAGAAGGAGACAGGGGGGACTGGTAATGGCAACGTAGGGCTTGATCTGTTCCCGCTCTAATAGGCCATGGCCTCAGGGGTCCAAGTCAGTCACACAGGTTTTCCCTATGAGGAGGTTCATCCATCTCTCTGCTGTACAGAGACATCCCTCTCCCTACAGTACAGTCGTGGCCAAAAGTTGAGAATGACACAAATATTAATTTCCACAACGTTTGCTGCTTCAGTGTCTTTAGATATTTTGTCAGATGTTACTATGGAATACTGAAGTATAATAACAAGCATTTCATAAGTGTCAAAGGCTTTTATTGACAATTACATGAAGTTGATGCAAAGAGTCAATATTTGCAGTGTTGACCCTTCTTTTTCAAGACCTCTGCAATCCGCCCTGGCATGCTGTCAATTAACTTCTGGGCCACATCCTGACTGATGGCAGCCCATTCTTGCATAATTATTGCTTGGAGTTTGTGGGTTTTTGTTTGTCCACCCGCATCTTGAGGATTGACCACAAGTTCTCAATGGGATTAAGGTCTGGGGAGTTTCCTGGTCATGGATCCAAAATATCGATGTTTTCTTCCCCGAGCCACTTAGTTATCCCTTTTGCCTTATGGCAAGGTGCTCCATCATGCTGGAAAAAGCACTGTTCATCACCAAACTGTTCCTGGATGGTTGGGAGAAGTTGCTCTCGGAGGATGTGTTGGTACCATTCTTTATTCATGGCTGTGTTCTTTGGCAAAATTGTGAGTGAGCCCACTCCCTTGGCTGAGAAGCAACCCCACACATGAATGGTCTCAGGATGCTTTACTGTTGGCATGACACAGGACTGATGGTAGCGCTCACCTTGTCTTCTCCAGACAAGCTATTTTCCGGATGCCCCAAACAATCGGAAAGGGCATTCATCAGAGAAAATGACTTTACCCCAGTCCTCAGCAGTCCAATCTCTGTACCTTTTGCAGAATATATATATGTTTTTCGTGGAGAGAAGTGGCTTCTTTGCTGCCCTTCTTGACACCAGGCCATCCTCCAAAAGTCTTCACCTCACTGTGCGTGCAGTTGCACTCACACCTGCCATTCCTGAGCAAGCTCTGTACTGGTGGTGCCCCGATCCCGCACCTGAATCAACTTTAGGAGACGGTGCTGGTGCTTGCTGGACTTTCTTGGGCGCCCTGAAGCCTTCTTCACAACAATTGAACCACTCTCCTTGAAGTTCTTGATGATCCGATAAATGGTTGATTTAGGTGCAATATCTGGCAGCAATATCCTTGCCTGTGAAGCCCTTTTTGTGCAAAGCAATGATGACGGCACGTGTTTCCTTGCAGGTAACCATGGATGACAGAGGAAGAACAATGATGCCTCTCTCTCTATACAGTTTTTCCTCCATCCGACTCCCTCATTACAGTTTTTCCCCATCCCTCCATTCCTCTCCCTCTATACAGTTTTCCCCCATCCCTCCATTCCTCTTCCTCTATACATTTTCCCCCAGCCCTCCATTCCGCCCTCATTACAGTTTTCCCCCAGCCCTCCATTCCTCCCTCATTACAGTTTTCCCTCATCCCTCCATTCCTCCCTCTATACAGTTTTTCCCCATCCCTCCATTCCTCTCCCTCTATATAGTTTTACCCCATCCCTCCATTCCTCTCTCCATACAGTTTTCCCCCATCCCTCCATCCCTCCCTCATTACAGTTTTTCCCCCAACCCTCCATTCTCCTCTCTCTCTGTAAATGTTCTCCTCCATCCCTCCATTCTGCTCTCTTTATACAGTGTTTCCCCCAACCCTCCATTCTCCTCTCTCTCTGTAAATGTTTTCCTCCATCCCTCCATTCTGCTCTCTTTATACAGTTTTTCCCCCAACCCTCCATTCTCCTCTCTCTCTGTAAATGTTTTCCTCCAGCCCTCCATTCTGCTCTCTTTATACAGTGTTTCCCCCAACCCTCCATTCCTCTCTCTCTGTAAATGTTCTCCTCCATCCCTCCATTCTGCTCTCTTTATACAGTGTTTCCCCCAACCCTCCATTCTCCTCTCTCTCTGTAAATGTTTTCCTCCATCCCTCCATTCTGCTCTCTTTATACAGTTTTTCCCCCAACCCTCCATTCTCCTCTCTCTCTGTAAATGTTTTCCTCCAGCCCTCCATTCTGCTCTCTTTATACAGTGTTTCCCCCAACCCTCCATTCCTCTCTCTCTGTAAATGTTTTCCTCCAGCCCTCCATTCTGCTCTCTTTATACAGTTTTCCCCCCAACCCTCCATTCTCCTCTCTCTCTGTAAATGTTTTCCTCCATCCCTCCATTCTGCTCTCTTTATAGAGTTTTCCCCCAACCCCCCATTCCTCTCTCTCTGTAAATGTTTTCCCCCAACCCCCATTCCTCTCTCTCTATAAATGTTTTCCCCCATCCCCCATTCCTCTCTCTATAAATGTTTTCCCCCATCCCCCCAATCCTCTCCCTCTAAACAGTTTTCCCCCATCCCTCCATTCCTCCCTCATTAGTTCTCCCCATCCCTCCATTCCTCTCCCTCTAAACAGTTTTCCCCCATCCCTCTCTCTCAAGAGCCTTAGATATGTGGTTGAAGACCATCCATTTCAAATAACAACCAACATAAGACCAGAATAACAACAGAAACAGCAAATGAGGCGAAGACGGCTTCACAGACACAAATTAACAAACAGTTACTGACATCCATCAAACTTAGACACTCCACGAAAGAGACAAGGCAAACTGAAAGAGGACATTTAAGCGTTAAGAAGAAGAGAGACGACCCAGAAGAAGAAATGGAGAGATGTGGGAAAATACCAGATTAGATCTCGCCGTGTAGTACAGCTCTTCTGCACAGTCCAAAAAAGGGTCAGAGTCGGGCTGTTCAACAGGCAGAGTGAGAAAGACCCGTTAATTCAAAGTTAATGCCATCCAATCAGAGAAAGGGATTAAAGCAGGGGAGAGGATGGATAAGAGAGGTAGGGAGTGAGGGATGAGAGTGAGGGGAGAGAAGAGGGGTGGCCATGCATGCCTTATGAACCCTGCACTGAAACCTCAGCCAGGGGCGCATTCAGACAAATTTAGGAGAAAAAAGGACAGAGAATATGCTACACTGGGACATTTATAATATGGAAGACTTAAGATCAGAAATGCATTAATTGGGATTTAAACTTCAGCAGAGTCTCAGCTAATGGGGCCTATCTATGTTTCTTTTTCCTGTTACGGCACCGACACACACGGTTCAGCCACAGTTGTATCAGGGGGACACTGCAGGACCAGGCTACTCACCAGCTCATGATGGGGCTCTGTCTCCTTCCTCAACGGGGGGTCAAACTTCACCTGGCCAACTAGGGAGAGAGAGAGCGAGCAATAGAGAGAGAGCGAGCAATAGAGAGAGAGAGAGAGAGAGAGAGAGAGAGAGAGAGAGAGAGAGAGAGAGAGCGAGCGAGAGAAGTTTAACTGTACAGCTGCAGGTAGAGATAGATGAGTGAGTGTGTTGAGGTACTTTAACAGAGGAGTGTGTGTGTGTGTGTGTGTGTGTGTGTGTGTGTGTGTGTGTGTGTGTGTGTGTGTGTGTGTGTGTGTGTGCGCTCCTTCACTGCATGGTTTGAGGAGTCGTTCATCTGTGGAAGCTGAAAAGAGTAGATTATACTCATGCCAATCCTGACAGACAGAGGTTCACTAAACTGTGATTACCATGAACTCACAAAGAAATGAATGTGTCAGTCACTCCACACCACAGATTAAGCACACTGCCAATAACCACAGACTGATAAAAATGAATCCACCACAGCCACACAGAGTCAGCCTAATCCTAGACTAAAAAGCACATTCAATGGTGATTCTCCACTAAGCATGCTTTGTAGTCCAGGAGTCGGCTCAATCTGGGTCCGGGAAACTGGGTCCAGTCACACAGACACTTACAGGTGATCTCAGACAGCGTCTTCCCTTCCCTGGTGCTCCTGCTGGTGGAGCGAATCCGATGGGGAACAGACACAGGAGACTGTCAGGAAGAAAACAGAATTGAATACCTAAATATCCAAAACACATACATTACATACAGTTGAAGTCGGAAGTTTAGATACACTTAGGTTGGAGTCATTAAAACGCGTTCTTCAACCACTCCACAAATTTCTTGTCAAAAACTGTAGTTTTGACAAGTTGGTTAGGACATCTACTTTGTGCATGACACAAGTAATTTTTCCAACAATTGTTTACAGACAGATTATTTCACTTATAATTCACTGTATTACAATTCCAGTAGGTCAGACGTTTACATACACTAAGTTGACTGTGCCTTTAAACAGCTTGGAAAATTCCAGCCGTCATACCGCTCAGGAAGGAGACGCGTTCTGTCTCCTAGAGATGAACGTACTTTGGTGCGAAAAGTTCAAATCAATCCCAGAACAACAGCAAAGGACCTTGTGAAGATGCTGGAGGAAACATGTACAAAAGTATCTATATCCACAGTAAAACAAGTCCTATATCGACATAACCTGAAAGGCCGCTCAGCAAGGAAGAAGCCACAGCTCCAAAACTGCCATAAAAAAGCCAGACTACAGTTTGTAGCTGCACATGGGGACAAAGATCATACATTTTGGAGAAATGTCCTCTGGTCTGATGAAACAAAAATAGAACTGTTTGGCAATAATGACCATCGTTATGTTTAGAGGAAACAAGGGGAAGCTTGCAAGCCGAAGAACACCATCCCAACCGTGAAGCAACCGGGTGGCAACATCATGTTGTGGGGGTGCTTTGCTGCAGGAGGGACTGGTGCACTTCACAAAATAAATGGCATCATGAGGAGGAAAATTATGTGGATATATTGAAGCACCATCTCAAGATATCAGTCAGGAAGTTAAATATTGGCCGCAAATGGGTCTTCCAAATGGACAATGACCCCAAGCATACTTCCAAAGTTGTGGCAAAATGGCTTAAGGACAACAAAATCAAGGTACTTGGCCAGCTCTCCCGCTATCTCTCTCAGAATGACCTTCTTGATCCAAATCAGTCAGGTTTCAAGACTAGTCATTCAACTGAGACTGCTCTTCTCTGTATCACGGAGGCGCTCCGCACTGCTAAAGCTAACTCTCTCTCCTCTGCTCTCATCCTTCTAGACCTATCGGCTGCCTTCGATACTGTGAACCATCAGATCCTCCTCTCCACCCTCTCCGAGTTGGGCATCTCCGGTGCGGCCCACGCTTGGATTGCGTCCTACCTGACAGGTCGCTCCTACCAGGTGGCGTGGCGAGAATCCGTCTCCACACCACGTGCTCTCACCACTGGTGTCCCCCAGGGCTCTGTTCTAGGCCCTCTCCTATTCTCGCTATACACCAAGTCACTTGGCTCTGTCATAACCTCACATGGTCTCTCCTATCATTGCTATGCAGACGACACACAATTAATCTTCTCCTTTCCCCCTTCTGATGATCAGGTGGCGAATCGCATCTCTGCATGTCTGGCAGACATATCAGTGTGGATGACGGATCACCACCTCAAGCTGAACCTCGGCAAGACGGAGCTGCTCTTCCTCCCGGGGAAGGACTGCCCGTTCCATGATCTCGCCATCACGGTTGACAACTCCATTGTGTCCTCCTCCCAGAGCGCTAAGAACCTTGGCGTGATCCTGGACAACACCCTGTCGTTCTCAACTAACATCAAGGCGGTGGCCCGTTCCTGTAGGTTCATGCTCTACAACATCCGCAGAGTACGACCCTGCCTCACACAGGAAGCGGCGCAGGTCCTAATCCAGGCACTCGTCATCTCCCGTCTGGATTACTGCAACTCGCTGTTGGCTGGGCTCCCTGCCTGTGCCATTAAACCCCTACAACTCATCCAGAACGCCGCAGCCCGTCTGGTGTTCAACCTTCCCAAGTTCTCTCACGTCACCCCGCTCCTCCGCTCTCTCCACTGGCTTCCAGTTGAAGCTCGCATCCGCTACAAGACCATGGTGCTTGCCTACGGAGCTGTGAGGGGAACGGCACCTCAGTACCTCCAGGCTCTGATCAGGCCCTACACCCAAACAAGGGCACTGCGTTCATCCACCTCTGGCCTGCTCGCCTCCCTACCACTGAGGAAGTACAGTTCCCGCTCAGCCCAGTCAAAACTGTTCGCTGCTCTGGCCCCCCAATGGTGGAACAAACTCCCTCACGACGCCAGGACAGCGGAGTCAATCACCACCTTCCGGAGACACCTGAAACCCCACCTCTTTAAGGAATACCTAGGATAGGATAAAGTAATCCCTCTCACCCCCCTTAAAAGATTTAGATGCACTACTGTTCCACTGGATGTCATAAGGTGAATGCACCAATTTGTAAGTCGCTCTGGATAAGAGCGTCTGCTAAATGACTTAAATGTAAATGTAAATGTACTGGAGTGGCCATCACAAAGCCCTGACCTCAATCCAATAGAAAATGTGTGGGCAGAACTGAAAAAGTGTGTACGAGCAAGGAGGCCTACAAACATGACTCAGTTACACCAGCTCTGTCAGGAGGAATGGGCCAAAATTCACCCAACTTACTGTGGGAAGCTTGTGGAAGGCTACCTGAAACGTTTGACCCAAGTTAAACAATTTAAAGGCAATGCTACCAAATACTAATTGAGTGTATGTAAACTTCTGACCCACTGGGAATGTGATGACAGAAATCAAATCTGAAAGAAATCATTCTCTCTACTATTATTCTAACAATAAAGTGGTGATCCTAACTGACCTTAGACGGGGAATTTTTACTCTGATTAAATATCAGGAATTGTGAAAAACTGAGTTTGAATATATTTGGCTACAGTGTATGTAAACTTCCAACTTCAACTGTACATATACACACATCATCATCACGCACACATAACCCAACTCATAATGCTTGAAATTACAATAATGCTTAAATTAGTGTCATTCCTCAGTCCAATAACTGTACAGTAGTACTATTAAATCCTGTGCAAAATTCATCATCTAACAAAAACATAATTCAACCTCTCTCTGAGGGAAAAGGATAGTGCTGAGCATCCAAGAGAATCTACGGTCACTAAGATGTGTATATTTGAAGGGACTGAAACTGTTCTGATCTCTGACCCATGAGTCAGGGAAAATTAGAACAATGGCCCAGTCAGTCACAACAACCTCTCCGCCTCCACGGCAGCAACAGAACACAGCAAAGACAGACCACACTGCAAACAGGCAATTAAACCATGGCAACGCAAGGCAGCAGGAGATGTCTCAACAAAAACAAAAGATGCAGATCAAGGAGCTCAAATTCACACATCATCCATTGACTTTGGTGGAAGTTTCCTTTACCAGTCTTCTTGTGAGACCAAACACATACTGATATATACACACTACATATAGATAGAACCCTGCAGCTCGACCTCACCTCAGCATACCTAACAAGTTCTAATGACTATATGCATGTTCATGCACTACACCCACCCTTGGCCTAGCACATAGCCAGACAAATCACAAGCCTGTTAAGATTAGCTTTAACAAACCAATGTTCAAAAACAATAGAAGGAATGTTTAAGTTTAACTGCATGTAGCCAGCAGCATACCACCCTGCGCCAACAGCATACCACCATGCGCCAGCAGCAGCATACCACCCTGCGCCAGCAGCATACCACCCTGCGCCAGCAGTAGCATACCATCCTGTGCCATCAGCAGCATACCACCCTGCACCAGCAGCAGTATACCACCCTGCGCCAGCAGTAGCATACCACCCTGCGCCAGCAGTAGCATACCACCCTACGCCAGTAGTAGCATACCACCCTGCACCAGCAGCAGCATACCACCCTGTGCCAGCAGTAGCATACCACCCTGCACTAGCAGTAGCATACCACCCTGCGCCAGCAGTAGCATACCACCCTGCACCAGCATACCACCCTGTGCCAGCAGTAGCATACCACCCTGCGCCAGCAGTAGCATACCACCCTGCGCCAGCATACCACCCTGCGCCAGCAGTAGCATACCACCCTGTGCCAGCAGCAGCATACCACCCTGCGCCAGCAGCAGCATACCACCCTGCACCAGCAGCAGCATACCACCCTGCGCCAGCAGTAGCATACCACCCTGTGCCAGCAGCAGCATACCACCCTGCGCCAGCAGCAGCATACCACCCTACGCCAGTAGTAGCATACCACCCTGCGCCAGCAGCAGCATACCACCCTGCACCAGCAGCAGCATACCACCCTGCGCCAGCAGTAGCATACCACCCTGTGCCAGCAGCAGCATACCACCCTGCGCCAGCAGTAGCATACCACCCTACGCCAGTAGTAGCATACCACCCTGTGCCAGTAGTAGCATACCACCCTGTGCCAGCAGTAGCATACCACCCTGCGCCAGCAGTAGCATACCACCCTGCGCCAGCAGTAGCATACCACCCTGCGCCAGCATACCACCCTGTGCCAGCAGTAGCATACCACCCTGTGCCAGCAGCAGCATACCACCCTGCGCCAGCAGGAGCATACCACCCTGCGCCAGCAGCATACCACCCTGCACCAGCAGCAGCATACCACCATGCGCCAGCAGCAGCATACCACCCTGCGCCAGCAGCATACCACCCTGCACCATCAGCATGCCACCCTGCGCCAGCAGCATGCCACCCTGCACTAGCAGCAGCATACCACCCTGCGCCAGCAGCATACCACAGCAGCATACCACCCTGCGCCAGCAGCAGCATACCACTGCTGGCTTGCTTCTGAAGCCAAGCAGTTAGTCCCTGGATGGGAGACCAGACGCTGCTGGAAGTGGTGTTGGCCGTTGCTGGTGGTCGTTGCTGTAAGTGGTCGTTGCTCTAAATGAGAATGTGTTCTCAGTCAACATACCTGGTAAAATAAAAAATTGCCTATTCATGCCTAAAACACAATCTTCAAAATCCCACATGCAGATAGATTGAACAAAGTAAGTAACACCAACTCCATGAGTAGGGTTCATCGACAAGGTCCAGTCTACCTGAGCACACACAGATTGGTGTTAGTTAGTGCTCTGTTACTACAGGTACTGATCACCAAGGTACTGGTGCAGTTCTAATGCAGGCCACACTGGTACCTTCTTGGCAAAGCGAGGAGCTCGCCGAGCACCAGGGGTGATGGGAAGGAAGTGGCCCCTATACTTAAACTGAGGAAGGAGCAGAGAGAGGGATAATGGAGGAGAGAGAAAATATGTAGAACTCTGACAGTAAAGAGATCAGGACGATGGTAAGACCAATGAGGAGAGGTGTCAGTCTTCATCCTGCCATTTGATTGGATAAACCAGGAGCTGTAAAGGTTGGGGTGGTGACTGTACCTCTGGTTCAGGGTCGTCATCATCAAAGTCATTGTATGTGGTGTGGTCTGGGTTGTTGGCTTTGTCCAGCAGCTCGATGGCCAGGGTTCGACTGAGAGGCTGTGACACAAATGGATGCTGTGGACACAGGAAGAGGATGTGAGGTCACAGCCTACAGGATGGCCATTGCATTTCCACTTCTCTAAACTGGTAATCAATGATTGGCTGGTTAACATGTTTTCTTGACAGACACTGAAATCTAGTGTTTCCATTTAGACTGGGGGTACCTGTAATAGTTTCTCTGCTGTTGGCCTCTTCTTGGGATTTTTCGTCAGGGACAATTTGACAAAATGATGGAAATTATTTCCCCTTTCATAGGAGGAGACAGAACAAACAGATACATGTTAGAGCATTTATGATTGTAATATGAATTGAAAAACCAGGGGTTGGAACCTAAATTATTTTCTAATTGTTTCATTCTGAACAGAATCAAAAAGTTAGGGTTTATATTGTTCCTTTCTGTTCCTTTTGTATCCTGTGAAATCCAACAGTTTACATTTAGCTCATTTAATGACTTCACCAATCAGCGCACATAGAGCAGGCAAGCTGGTTGTTAACATGCGTGATGGACAGACAAGTGTAGTCTTTGGCGCAAGAAGCGGCTCAAATTTAGCAGGTGGGGAGAGAGCGAGAGAGGTTTGAGGAGGAGGCTTGAAGCACTGGGAATTAGAGATTGATATGGGAGTGAAAATGTATTAATATGTGGGCAATGTTTGTCCCGTAATTTTTTTCCCTGTACGGTCCTGATCCCGCAACAGTTCTATAACCCCAGAACTTTCCTGTCCCGTCCCGATAAAAATCACTCCCGTCCCGTGCTCATGTGGATGCAGAATTAGGAAGTATTGAAAATAATTTCAGTTCTGCAATATGCGACTGAGATGTGGTTGTCTTCCCTATTTCAGTTAAATGCACTGACTGTAGGCCTAAGTCTCTCTGGATAAGAGCATATTGTAAATGACCTAAATGTATATCGATTAAGGCTGGAGGATGAGGACAGAGAATCAAGCAGGATGGTCTGCACATAACAGCATCGGCATAAATCTGTAGCCTCCAGCTGAGCACTGCCCATATATGAACAGCGGCAGTACTGCATAAGTCAGATTGGGAAGGGGCTACAGTAGCCTAAACATGCACATACACTGACAAAAATAGATTTTTTATTTCCCTCTTCACAGCAGAAGGCACGGGTTTAGTTAAATACACGAAGAATTGGGCTTGACGGTAAAGTGAGTAGAGCAGGTATACTGCTTGAGGCTGCTTGTCCCACTCTCCAGTTGATAGCCTATTTGTTTAAACAGCAGCATTTCTTACAAGACATGTATTACTGGATCAAGGTGCGAGATTGAGCCGACAGAAGGGGGAAATCTACCATTTATTTTGTATTTATTTTTATTAAGTAAACTATATTAGGCCATGCCAACAGAGTTGGTGTTTTTACAAAATGCTCCACAAATGACATATTTATGCCCAAAAAACTATTCCTGTACTGCCCGTTCCTGTAGACTGTTGATCCTGTCCTGCCCCGAATTTCACAGAACTTCACTCCTGACAGAATCCCGCAAGACCCTCCGGAGTCCTGTTCCTGTGTCAAACTCTACTTGGCATCTTCAGACATGCATTATCTGAATTAGAGTCACAGATTTATACATGTGGCTTCTATGGAGGAACTTTGAATGTCCTTTGAGCTAGCTAGCTAACAAGATTGTGTGTGCAGAGTGGCACCAGAATTAATAAAACATAAAAAATAAAATATAAAATAAAATCTTGCCTTCTTGAAGTTTATAAATCCAACGTGAACCGTGATAACTAGGCCTATAGCAGGAACCCAGTTCCCTGTAGGTTTTCAATCCAACCCCAGTTGTAACTAACCTGGTTCAGCTTATCAACCAGCTAATTATTAGAATCAGGTGTGATAGATTAGGTTTGGAGTGAAAACCTACAGGACAGTAGCTCTCCAGGAACAGGGTTGGAGAGCCCTGGCCTATAATATCCTTAATATCTAGCATTGAAAAAGTTCATTCATTCTTCTCTAGTTAATAAAGAAAATCTCTCTCCCTATCTTCTGAGTCACGATTGCAATGTCAGTACAGTAGCCTATGCTTCAGAGGGGGGAGGGGCTACAGTAGCCTAAACATGCACATACACTGACAAACATTTTCAGCTTGCAGGCAGACACTGGAATATGTTTCTGAGTGACAGAGTGAGGACTTTGCATAGGCGCTTTGTTGCATTTTTTTGTGGGACTAGAGAAATGCCTGGAACGTAAAAGAACGTTCCCGTGTGTCTCAGTTGGTAGAGCATGGAGTTGTGGGTTCGATTCCCACGGGGGACCAGTACGGGGAGGGGGGAAGCATGAAAATGTATGCATGCACTACGATAAGTTGCTATGTATAAGAGCTTCTGCTAAATTACTAAAATGTAAATTAACCAGTTCCCAGCATTTGAAATAATGGTTCCATTCCAGTACTGATCACTTTCGTTCCGTTCCTTGAAAATGTTTGTTATTTTCCGGTTTTCGGTTCTGTTCCCTGAACAGTTTCCAATCCCTGCTATTCACAGAGGAGAACATGAACCCTTACCACTTCCCTTTGTCTTTCAATTTGGGCGGCTGGAAATTACTCTTTGTCATCAAGAAAAGGGCCCTGGAAAGTAAGAAAATAGACTTGGTTGATAGACCAAAAAGTACAAGAAATATCCAGCATCACATCACATTGTCAAGGCTTCTTTCACACATCCCCCAGCACACATACTACCTCATGGGGTGCAGGTCAAACATAGGAGGCTGCAGCTCGGCCAGCTCAATGGCAGTGATGCCCACGGCCCAGATATCACACAGCTGGTTGTAGCCTCCCTTCCTCTCCACTGCTGCCACCTCTGGAGCCATCCTGAGAGGAGGGAGAGGAAAAAAATAGGGATCAAAAAATAACAGTACTTAACATCAGTCATGTTAAGTGGAGTCATGTTAAATGATTGTGAGTCAATAATTCCAGCCATAACACTAATCATAACACTGTCCAGAGCAATATGAATGGCCTGTCACATCCTAAGATCAATAAGTCAATTAACCACACCATCATGTCAGAGCCCACCCAGTGTGACACCAAGGGGAGGGACCAGGGGTGAAGCTCACCAGTATGGCGTTCCAATGAAGGACTTCCTCTTAGCCAGCGTGGCAGTGATCTGTGCTGATACACCAAAGTCAGCTAAGGAGAAAGAGGGGGAATTGAGAGAAAATGAGCAAAAGATAAGAGGTATTGTGAGATCTTATTCTAATACAGTACGTAACTTAGGCTGTGTTTAGACAGGCTCTAGCCAGATCTGATTTGAAAAGATCTGATGTGATTGGCCAAAAGACCAATTAGTGGCAAAAAAATATCTGAATTGGGCTGCCTGTGTGAACGCAGCCTAAGTAGTCAAGGTGAGGCTTTGGGAACTGATATCTGGTTGAAGGGAAAGCAATGGTTTTCAAAGACCTTACCTAATTTCACATAGCCGTTGTCTGTCAATAGAATATTTGCTCCCTATGAGAAAAAGTTATAGGGTCAGGCAAAAAATAACCACACCAAACAAGGTTTGAAAGTCAATCGTCTCTACTTGAAAGCGCGCTTATTGCCATCATTGACATGGCATTACCTTAATGTCTCTGTGCATTTTGCCTTTGTTGTGGAGATAGTACAAACCCTGTAAGGAAGGGAGAAAACAACATATCACTAATTCTTAGTCAATCTGACCCGTAGATTCACACGTCAACAGGGGAACAAAAGGTACCTGGAGGGTTTCCCGTGACATATACGCAATCTGAGACTCGGACAGAGGCCCAGTCACTGGACAGGAGGGAGGAAGAGGGCAGAGTTTAAGAGCAAGGCAAAGTATCTGAAGCATTTCATACACACGTTTGAGATCAACACCAGATGTTTGTCTTACGAGTGCTATTTACTGTGCTGGCTGGCTGGCTATGACAGCTTAAGTGGGAGAGTGGAAAGAGTGTGGATATTGATTGTAACAAGCTTTCATCTATTGTGCTTTATGGTCTGTTTTTAGATTAAAACACAGCTATTCTATTAGGGTGACTGTGAGCATGGATGAATGCATAGGTCACCACAGTGTGAGTGACTTTGTGAATGTGGGAACGGGTGTGTGCTTGAAGAGACTATGTGCGCACGTGTGTGTTTGTGTGTGTGTACTACCGTGATAAATATCCTGCAGAGATCCTCCTCCGCAGTACTCCATGCTGATCCATAATTTATCTCTCCTGAAGGAGAAGGGACAGACCACAAGATAGCAAGACTGATGCTGTGAGTCATGCTGTCCCAATCAGACAAGTCTCGATTAGACCAAAGACAGACATTTTAGCTGTACTTTAAATTTTGCTCCATCCAAAACGACAACATAGTCAATATCATGCCTGAAATAGCTGTATCATTTGAGTCCAACTTCAGAGAGTTGTAATACTGTCTATCCATACCGGATCTATCAGTATGCCAGTCTTACCGGAGATAGCTGCCGAAGTAGGCCACGATGTTGGAGTGTTTGCAGTCCTTCATCACAATGATCTCCTGCTGCACCACCTCAAAGTCCTCACCTGTTAATCAAACAGTCAGTCATCTGATCAGTTACATGTTTAGGCCACAAAGCACTAGCCTGGTGGCTAGATCATGTTTAGGCCATAAAGCACTAGCCTGGTAGCTAGATCATGTTTAGGCCATAAAGCACTAGCCCGGTGTCCTAGATCATGTTTAGGCCATAAAGCACTAGCCTGGTAGCTAGATCATGTTTAGGCCATAAAGCACTAGCCTGGTGGCTAGATCATGGTTAGGCCATAAAGCACTAGCCCGGTGGTTAGATCATGTTCAGGCCATAAAGCACTAGCCCGGTGGCTAGATCATGTTTAGGCCATAAAGCACTAGCCTGGTGGCTAGATCATGTTTAGGCCATAATGCACTAGCCCGGTGGCTAGATCATGTTTAGGCCATAAAGCACTAGCCTGGTAGCTAGATCATGTTTAGGCCATAAAGCACGAGCCCGGTGTCCTAGATCATGGTTAGGCCATAAAGCACGAGCCCGGTGTCCTAGATCATGTTTAGGCCATAAAGCACTAGCCCGGTGTCCTAGATCATGTTTAGGCCATAAAGCACTAGCCCGGTGTCCTAGATCATGGTTAGGCCATAAAGCACTAGCCCGGTGTCCTAGATCATGGTTAGGCCATAAAGCACTAGCCCGGTGTCCTAGATCATGTTTAGGCCATAAAGCACTAGCCCGGTGTCCTAGATCATGGTTAGGCCATAAAGCACTAGCCCGGTGTCCTAGATCATGGTTAGGCCATAAAGCACTAGCCCAGTGTCCTAGATCATGTTTAGGCCATAAAGCACTAGCCCGGTGTCCTAGATCATGGTTTGGCCATAAAGCACTAGCCCGGTGGCTAGATCTGTTTGTGCTTTAGCCACATCCACGTGACATGTTGTTGTCATGCCATACAACGATAGAGAAGTTAGCTTAAGCATAAACAGACACGGCTACCAGGCCAACACAGCAAAGCATTTGTCGCAAGACACAGACACCAAGACATGAAATCTTTTCAAATTCAAGCAGATGGTAAACATGAAAGAACTTGTTTTGATCATCATTAGGCTGTGCGCAAGTGGAGGCTGTACACGAAATATATTGATGCAGAAATTGAAAGCAGCGCTAACTGCATCAAATCCAGCTATTTTAGAACACCTTCAAACACTGGGACATGTCTGAAAGAGCCCAGGCTTATATGAAATGACAGCACAGCTCAGCATGGATAAAATAGCTAAAAAGACAATCATTTCAGTGGCGTGCCAGCTTAAAAATATATCTTATTCAAATGTAAAAGTGACTGTTTCAGTTGCTTCATCTATACTGTAAAAGTGAAATCAGTGAGACTCTTGCATCCATCCACACTCAGAACCATCTCTGACAGATTGCTTTTGACAACATTAAGAATGGCTGTGGGTGAATATTGTAGAGTTGGCTTCTGCATACATAGGCTTAGCATACATAGGCTTACATAGCACTAGCCCGGTGTCCATGGATCAAGATGATCTTTGCACCCTTCGAGCTCTGACACCGAGGTGAAGGTCTACCTTCTGATGGATACCCTGGCTGTGGCTTTCAGGTTTTATCTGGGTGTTGAGCCCCTCAGATATGTGACTGTCGAAGCAAATTAGTGCCCTTCCTGACCCATACCGCGAAAGCAAATCTCTGTTAATATGGTAATGAGTCTGACCCAAGGCCCCGGCAGCTATATTGACAGGAAGTGTGGAAACACAGTGGACAAAAAGCATACAGCTGCAATCGTTCACGTAAGCCTTAAAAACAAGTTATGCATAAAGGTTCATCCCTTTCCAGTCACTAAAACCTGCTATGAATTCATGTGGGTCAATGGCCAAATGATTCATCCTTGCACAACTACCTATATCCTGCTAGCGCCCTGAGCAGGGATAGAGCCACACAGCTTGCTAAGTGCTATCACTGTCACTGGGACATGGTAGGCTAGGCTATATCATCCAGCTACACCAGTGTTTACACCTGGACGCTGCAGCATGACAGCTTGATTCTGCGTCAAAGATGGCCCTGATGGGTGACTTCTCCTCACGCAGTGGCGGGTATTCATGGATGCCAAGGGAAGTCGGGGTTCCCCCCAAAATATAGACCAAAAAGAAATAACCAAAAATGAATCTCGTCTCAGTGTTTCATAATTTTCCTTCAATTCGCAAGAGGCTGAATTGTATCTCACAGGAGAAAGCATCCGAACGGGCGAAACAGCACCCGTCTCCTTACGTGTAGACCATCTATACCTGCATTCGGAAAGTATTCAGACCCCTACAATTTTCCACATTGTGTTACGTTACAGGCTTATTCTAAAATATATAAAATTATGTTTTTTCCTCATAAATCTAGACAATAACCCATAATGACAAAGAAATAAATAAATAAATAATTTTGTGCAAATTTATAAAGAATACAAAACTGAAATATTACATTTACATAATTTTTCAGAACCTTTACTCAGTACTTCTTTGAAGCACGTTTGGCAGCGATTACACCCTCGAATCTTCTTGGGTATGACGCTACAAGCTTGGCACACCTTTATTTGGAGAGTTTCTCCCATTCTTCTCTGCAGATCCTCTCAAGCTATGTCAGCTTGGATGGGGAGCGTCGCAGCACAGCTATTGTCAGGTCTCTCCAGAGATGTTCGATCAGGTTCAAGTCCTGGCTCTGGCAGGGCCACTCAAGTACATTGAAACTTATCCCGAAGCCACGCCTGCATTGTCTTGGCTGTGTGCTTAAGGTCATTGCCCAGTCTGAGGTCCTGAGTGCTTTGGAGCAGGTTTTCTTCAAGGATCTCTCTGTACTTTGCTCCGTTCATCTTTCCCCTCGATCCTGACTGGTCTCCCAGTCCCTGCCACTGAAAAACATCCCCCCAGCATGCTGCCACCACCATGCTTCACCGTTGGGATGGTGCCAGGTTTGCTCCAGACGTGGAGCTTGGCATTCAGGCCAAAGAGTTCAATCTTGGTTTCATGGGACCAGAGAATCTTGTTTCTCATGGTCTGAGAGTCCTTTAGGTGCCTTTTAGCAAACTCATGTGCCTTTTACAGAGTGGCTTCTGTCTGGCCACTCTACCATAAAGGCCTGATTGGTGGAGTGCTGCAGGGAAGGTTCTCCCATAACCACAGAGGAACTCTGACCAAGGCCCTTCTCCCTCGATTGCTTAGTTTGGCCGATTGGCCAGATCTAGGAATTTAAGAATGATGGAGGCCACTGTGTTCTTGCAGACCTGTGTTCCCACTGGCCTCTGTGTTCTTCCCTTCCCCAGAAGGGTACCAAAACATAATCCTGACTCGGAGGTCTACGGACAATTCCTTCAACCTCATGGATTGGTTTTTGCTCTGACATGCACAGTCAACTGTGGGACCTTATAAAGACAGGTGTGTGTCTCTTCAAATCATGTTCAATCATTTGAATTTACCACAGGTGGACTCCAGTCAAGGATCATCAATGGAAACAGGGTGCACCTGGGCTCAACTTCGAGTCTCATAGCAACGGGTCTGAAAACTTATGTAAATAAGTTATGCAACTTATGTAAATCTGTTTTTTATACATTGGCAAACATTTCTAAAAACCTGTTAATGCTTTGTCATTATGGGGTAGTGTGTGTAGATTGATGAGGGAAAAAAACAATTCAATACATTTTAGAATAAGGCTGTAACGTAATAAAATGTGGAAAAAGTGAAGGGGTCTGAACACTTTCCGAATGCACTGTGTCTGTTGCCGTCTGTATGACACTGTCCTCCCTTGACAACAAAAAAAAGTATTAACTTCTTGCGGATCAGTGGGACGCTACCGTTTCGACAATTTCCGGTGAGCGCCAACATCAAATTAAATTGCGATAAATATTAAACTTTCATGAAATCACAAGTGCAATACATCAAAATAAAGCTTAACTTGTTGTTAATCCAGATGCTGTTTCAGATTTCAAAAGGGCTTTACGGCGAAAGCAAACCATGCGATTATCTGAGGACAGCGCCCAGCACACAAATGCATAACAAATCATTTTCAACCAGGGAGTTGCGACATGAAAGTCAGAAATAGCTATATAATGTATGCCTTACCTCGTCTTCTGTTGGCACTCCAAAAGGTCCCAGTTACATTACAAATGCTCCTTTTGGTCGATCAAGTCCTTCTTTATATCCATAAAAACTCAGTTTAGCTGGCGCGCTTCAGTCAATAATCCACTCAGTTTCCCTCATTCAAAATGCATACAAAATGAATCCCAAACGTTTACATTTACATTACATTTAAGTCATTTAGCAGACGCTCTTATCCAGAGCGACTTACAAATTGGTGCGTTCACCTTAAGACATCCAGTGGAACAGCCACTTTACAATAGTGCATCTAAATCTTTTAAGGGGGGGGGGGGGGTGAGAAGGATTACTTTATCCTATCCTAGGTATTCCTGAAAGAGGTGGGGTTTCAGGTGTCTCCGGAAGGTGGTGATTGACTCCGCTGTCCTGGCGTTGTGAGGGAGTTTGTTCCACCATTGGGGGGCCAGAGCAGCGAACAGTTTTGACTGGGCTGCGCGGGAACTGTACTTCCTCAGTGGTAGGGAGGCGAGCAGGCCAGAGGTGGATGAACGCAGTGCCCTTGTTTGGGTGTAGGGCCTGATCAGAGCCTGGAGGTACTGAGGTGCCGTTCCCCTCACAGCTCCGTAGGCAAGCACCATGGTCTTGTAGCGGATGCGAGCTTCAACTGGAAGCCAGTGGAGAGAGCGGTGGAGCGATACCACGTTACCAGTAAACTTATCCAAACAAGTCAATCAATGTTTATAATCAAACCTTAGGTACCCTAATACGCAAATAAATGCTCAAATTTAAGACAAAAAATCGTTATTGTCTTTACTGGAGAAAAATACCAAAGAACACGCTCTCATTCACGAGCTTGAAAACACTACAGCCAAAATGGGAGCCACCTAGAAAAACTACCATTTCTGGCAAATTTGTCTAAAAACCAGCCTGAAACTCTTTCTAAAGACTGTTGACATCTAGTGGAAGCCCTAGGAACTGCAATCGGGCACGATTTCGCCCTATTATCAAAGTGCCAGCCATTGAAATCAGTGGTAGGGTGAAAAAAAGTTTTTGGGGATGGTTTGTCCTCGGGGTTTCGCCTGCCATTTCAGTTCTGTTATACTTACAGACATTATTTTAACAGTTGTAGAAACTTTAGAGTGTTTTCTATCCAAATCTACCAATTATATGCATATCCTAGGTTCTGGGCCTGAGTAGCAGGCAGTTTACTATGGGCACGCTTTTCATCCAGACATCAAAATACCGCCCCCTATCCCAAATAAGTTTAAAAAAAAAATGGCAATCAGTGTTGAGCTAAACTGAGCGAGATCAACTGTGAATGGTCTTGGTGCACCAAGAAAATAAGTTTCAAAGGAAGCCAGCTTGGATTTGGCATCCCTCCTATCAAATCCCATTGAGAGCATACGTCATTGACAGAAAAACTGGAATTGTTGCATCTTGTTGTGTTGTTGTCTTCCTAGCCAGCTAGGAAAAAAATTGGCCCTTTCCTAATTAGCCATGGATGGAGATAGAGATTTGGACTTGTGGTTTTACTTAATTCTCCATACTGGCCAATGAATATAATGGAGATTCTGCTCCTACCATTAATTCATACGTTGTTGTGGCCCTGGCCTGAGAGGATGGAAGTTCATTATGTAGCTAGAAGTAGAAGGTTAATACTAACTAGGCAACATTGCCCATGAATGGAAGTTAGGCTAGCATGCAAGAATTTTAGCCACGTAGCCTAGAATAACAAAAACTAAAAGTGGGTACTGTATGACAAAGTCATAGACTGTTTCATCAATATGAAAGAGAGGCGGATGGCATTGGCGTTTCTCTACAAGTAGGGTGAGTTAAAATGTTTTTCTACTTGCACTAACACACACAGAGAAATCTTTAGCTTACGTTGATTGGACTAACTTGTTTTTGGTATCTTATAGTTGTCACTAAATTAGACTAAGCAGAGTTGATTTGATGATGTTGAAGTGTAAATGGTGCTACAATAGTGGAGGCAGCTCCTGTTATCTTTGTGACTTGCGGTAACTCTCTGTGGTTCTAAATCAATAGTTGTTTAGTGATGGAAACATTCACTTGTTTGACCATGCTGTAGGTAAAGTAACTGTCTGTTACTGTACATTAAATATGTTTTGTGGACTTCACTGGACAGAGGTCGCTATCCGGTTTTGTGATAAAACAATTTATTCTGCCACTGTCTTCTTATTGTCTCTGCCTTTAGGTCTATATAGGCATATGGACTAACGCAAGGTCGCAAGGCATATGGACTAACACGTTACAGAGCAAACAAAGCAATTATCACAACACATGGGATGTAATTTGGCTTTGGGGGGAGGGGGCTTTGTTTCCCCAGTGATTTTACCCACGCACCGCTACGGTCCTCACGTCACCTCTCAAGGATAACGAACGGCAACACAAAAGGGAAAATAAGGGCAAATCATAGGCTACAGGGCAGAGGCAAAAGAAGGATTGTGGGCCGAATCCTGAATGACATCCAAGCGCAGTTTATAAACTTTTGCTTCAATCAGAAATGATGTGTCAATAAGGTATTGACATGAAAATTGTGAGTTGTGTACGGAGAACTCTTAGGAATCAACCCTGGGAGACGTCAGCTAAATCTGAAGATAAAGTAAACACAGTGCTGTGTTTTAAGGCTTCCATTGTTGTCCTTTAGTGCCTGATGAAAACGACTGGCACACCGGTGCAATGGCTTATCAAATCAAGCTCAAGGTTTTTGCCTCTGAAATCCAGACCCAGCCGTTCAGATGCTCACACTGTATAAATCACATTCCAGTCAACCAATCAGTGAAGACTGAGCCAAATCCCTCACTGATGCTTAGTAGTACAAAACACCTGGTTCTGGCATACATTCACTACTAGAGCATACCATTCACTATGTAAACCCTGAAGCTACAGTGCCTTTGGAAAGTACTCAGACCCCTTGACTATTTTTCACATTTTGTGGTATATGGTCTGATATACCACGGCTGTCAGCCAATCAGCATTCAGGGCTCGAACCACCCGGCTTATAATCCATAGTAGCCTATTCACTGTAAGGATTCAAATAGATCTTTATCACACACACACACACGTGTGTTTGTTATTCAATGACCCAGGCTTTAAGACAGTCAATCCTGACATGTTCTGATGGGTGTGCCAGTCCAAACATATCATTTCCTAATGGTTGCACTGTATTGTGTTTCCTTAGTCTGATTCCATTAGCAGTTTGATTGCAGAATGCTGCTGCTGGTAGTAGACCCTGGGTAATACAGGTCCTGCCTCCTGACGAAGTAGTCAAAACAAAAAGTCTAACTTTCTTCTAAATAAAAAGTTGTGGTAGCAGCGTTTGTTGGATCATGGAGCATGTAAGGAGTTGCATTTGTAGGGTGGATGTGAAAAACACCCCATTTCATCTGCTTATTCCAGCTTACTGTTTGAGAACTGTCTGAAGTCAAAGCTAAAATACCTTTTCTCAAAGCCAAGCAACTCAGTTGTCAACAGAAGGAAAGTTTGAGGAAAACCTTGAAGCATGTAAGCAAAAGCACAAGTCTGAAGCATGACATTTCCATATCTCCTAAAGCCAGACTCCATAAGCGTGTCCTGTAGTCATCACTTTGTGTATAGATCTCAAAGCCGGGGAATAACACATACAAGAGGGTAGCGCGCGCACACACACCACACACACACACACCACACACACACAAACACACACCCCACCTACTTAGAAGCACAGACATTTGAAAACACACACACCACACACACACACACACCCACACCCCACCTACTTAGAAGCACAGACATTTGAAAACACACACACACACACACGCACAAGCAATAGGGAGCAGAGACAATGGAAAGAATGTGATAAGTACAGGGCTTCGAACACACTTAAGAGAAATCTAAAAATAAAGTGCTTGTTCGAGTGAACAATAACACATTCCTCTGACTGTGGCCACTGCATTTCCATGGAGCGTGCGTCCACATTGGCCTTTCTATAGGACAATCAGCCTGACAGCTAGCCTAGCGACACAACACACAGAGAGAGAGAAAAATAACAAACCCCAGATAATCGTTCCCCTCTGTTAACGTTAATACATTAACAACATTGTGAATGTGTGTAAGAGAAAGCAACAAAAATAGGGATCATCTCCTCCCGTTATGTTATAGGTGCTATTGAAAACTGCTGGCTCTCAGCTCTTTTACCCACATTTAGGTTATGGGCTCTAGGTTTTCCCACGTGGCAAGACAACTACACATGCCGCACAACAATACAGTCAGCAATGAGATATCCTCCAACCGTTTGAGGGCAGGTGAGCGGGAGTTTCCATACAGGTTTTAAAGGGAGAGGTGAGCATTTTACATTCAAGTCATTTAGCAGTCGCTCTTATCCAGAGAAACTTATAGTTAGTGCATTCATCTTAAGATAGCTAGGTGAGACAGCCATAGTAGCCATAGTAAGTACACTTTTCCTCAGTCGCTTACAGCAAAGTCAGAGCTAATAACCCATGTGGTGGTCAGTCTAGCTGCACAAACTGTATGAAACAGCACAGACTGCTAGGGCGGCAGGTAGCCTAGCGGTAAGAGCGTTGGGCCAGTACCCAGAAGGGCGCCGGTTTGAATCACTGAGCCAACAAGGTGAAAAATCTGCCGAGGTGCCCTTGAGCAAGGCACTTAACCCCAATTGCTCCTGTAAGTCTGCTAAATTAATAATATGTCAAGTTAAAATATCTCATATGGGAAGCAATGATGCAGTGTGCGGAAGGGACAACTGGTGTGCATGTGGCTTTAGCATATCCAATGCATTCTGCAGGACTGAGCCGTTTAAAAAATAAATAATTTAACCTTTATTTAACTAGGCAAGTCAGTTAAGAACAAGTTCTTATTTTCAATGACGGCCTAGGAACAGTGGGTTAACTGCCTGTTCAGTGGCAGAACGACAGATTTGTACCTTGTCAGCCCGGGGATTTGAACTTGCAACCTTTCAGTTACTAGTCCAACACTCTAACCACTAGGCTACGCTGCCGACCCGTTTTGACTCACTACTTTCTTAACTACTGGCTCAAATTATACAAAAACTGTGCTGCATCACTTTAAATATATAAAGAAACATGAAGGGTTGGAACGCAACCAATGTATGATAGGTACCAGATAAGACATTGGGAAGCATTCCATTTCTTCCCACATTGCCTTAATTGGCATTGAAATGAATTTGTAAAATGCTGAAACATGGGGAATGGTCTGTTCATTTCGGACATGGCCATCGTCTTGTCTCCGTCTTTACAATTTAACAGTCTAATGAACACCTTTTATGCTTTTCTCTCTCATCAGTCATGATTTCAGTCTGGATTCTTTGTTCACAGTACGTTTTTTATTTTATTTTTCATTTCACCTTTATTTAACCAGGTAGGCTAGTTGAGAACAAGTTCTCATTTACAACTGAGACCTGGCCAAGATAAAGCATAGCAGTGTGAACAGACAACAACACAGAGTTACACATGGAGTAAACAATAAACAAGTCAATAACACAGTAGAAAAAAAGAAAAAATTATGATTTTTCAACGCCGATACTGATACCAATTATTGGAGTACCCAAAAAGCCGATACCGATTAATCGGACAATTTTTTTATTTGTAATAATGACAATTACAACAATACTGAATGAACACTTATTTTAACTTAATATAATACATCAATAAAAATCAATTTAGCCTCAAATAAATAATGAAACATGTTAAATTTTGGTTTAAATAATGCAAAAACAAAGTGTTGGAGAAGAAAGTAAAAGTACAATATGTGCCATGTAAGAAATCTAACGTTTATGTTCCTTGCTCAGAGAACATATGAAAGAACATATGAAAGTTGGTGGTTCCTTATAACATGAGACTTCAGTATTCCAAAGTAAGAGGTTTTAGGTTGTAGTTAATATAGTATTTATAGGACTATTTCTCTCTATACCATTTGTATTTCATATACCTTTAACTATTGGATGTTCTTATAGGCACTATAGTATTGCCAGTGTAACGGTATAGCTTCCGTCCCTCTCCTCTCCCCTACCTGGGCTCAAACCAGGAACACATCGACAACAGCCACCCTCGAAGCAGCATTACCTATAGCTCCACAAAAGCCGCGGCCCTTGCAGCGCAAGGGGAATAACTACTCCAAGTGTCAGAGCGAGTGACGTTTACATTTACATTTAAGTCATTTAGCAGACGCTCTTATCCAGAGCGACTTACAAATTGGTGCTTTCACCTTATGACATCCAGTGGAACAGCCACTTTACAATAGTGCATCTAGGTCTTTTAAGGGGGGGGGGGGTGAGAAGGATTACTTTATCCTATCCTAGGTATTCCTTAAAGAGGTGGGGTTTCAGGTGTCTCCGGAAGGTGGTGATTGACTCCGCTGTCCTGGCGGAGTTTGAAATTACGTTTGAAACGCTATTAGCGCACACCCAGCTAACTAGCTAGCCATTTCACATTGGTTACACCAGCCATTAGGCTGATAGGCTTGAAGTCATAAACAGCGCTGTGCTTGCGAAGAGCTGCTGGCAAAACGCACGAAAGTGCTGTTTAAATGAACGATTACGAGCCTGCTGCTGCCTACCACCGCTCAGTCAGACTGCTCTATCAAATCAGACTTAATTATAACACAATAATACACAGAAATACGAGCCTTTGGTCATTAATATGGTCGAATCCGGAAACTATCATTACGAAAACAAAACGTTTATTATTTCAGTGAAATACGGAACCGTTCGGTATTTTATCTAACGGGTGGCATCCCTAAGTCTAAATATTCTTGTTACATTGCACAACCTTCAATGTTATGTCATAATTACGTAAAATTCGGGCAAATTAGTTCGCAATAAGCCAGGCAGCCCAAACTGTTGCATATACCCTGGCTCTGCGTGCAATGAACGCAAGAGAAATTACACAATTTCACCTGGTTAATATTGCCTGCTAACCTGGATTAGTATTTATAACTAGTGATTATGATTGATTGTTTTTTATAAGATAAGATAAGATTTAATGCTAGCTAGCAATTTACCTTGGCTTCTACTGCATTCGCGTAACAGGCAGGCTCCTCGTGAGGCATGTGGTTAGAGCGCTGGACTAGTTAACTATAAGGATGCAAGATTGGACCCCTTGAGCTGACAAGGTGAAAATCTGTCATTCTGCCCCTGAACAAGGCAGTTAAGCCACCGTTCCTAGGCCGTCATTTAAAATAAGAATGTGTTCTTAACTGACTTGCCTAGCTAAATAAATGTATACAAATAAAATAATAATACAAAATAAAATGAAAATAATAATACAAAAATCGGAAATCGGCGCCCAAAAACACAGATTTCCGATTGTTATGAAAACTTGAAATCTGCCCTAATTAAATCGGCCATTCCGATTAATCAGTCAACCTCTACTTAGGACACCCCTAACAGACACATTAGGACAACCCTAACAGACACATTAGGACACCCCTAACAGTCACATTAGGACACCCCTAACAGACACATTAGGACACCCCTAACACACACATTAGGACACCCCTAACACACACATTAGGACACCCCTAACAACCCTAACAGACACATTAGGACACCCCTAACAACCCTAACAGACAAATTAGGACACCACTAACAGACAAATTAGGACACCCCTAACAACCCTAATAGACACATTAGGACACCCCTAACAACCCTAACAGACACATTAGGACACCCCTAACAGACACCTTAGGACACCCCTAACAGACACCTTAGGACACCCCTAACAGACACCTTAGGACACCCCTAACAGACACATTAGGACACCCCTAACAGACACATTAGGACACCCCTAACAGACACCTTAGGACACCCCTAACAGACACCTTAGGACACCCCTAACAGACACCTTAGGACACCCCTAACAGACACCTTAGGACACCCCTAACAGACACCTTAGGACACCCCTAACAGACACCTTAGGACACCCCTAACAGACATATTAGGACACCCCTAACAGACATATTAGGACACCCCTAACAGACACCTTAGGACACCCCTAACAGACACATTAGGACACCCCTAACAGACACATTAGGACACCCCTAACATACACATTAGGACACCCCTAACAGACACATTAGGACACCCCTAACAGACACCTTAGGACACCCCTAACAGACACCTTAGGACACCCCTAACAGACATATTAGGACACCCCTAACAGACACCTTAGGACACCCCTAACAGACACCTTAGGACACCCCTAACAGACACCTTAGGACACCCCTAACAGACACCTTAGGACACCCCTAACAGACACCTTAGGACACCCCTAACAGACATATTAGGACACCCCTAACAGACACCTTAGGACACCCCTAACAGACACATTAGGACACCCCTAACAGACACATTAGGACACCCCTAACAGACACATTAGGACACCCCTAACAGACACATTAGGACACCCCTAACAGACACATTAGGACACCCCTAACAGACACATTAGGACACCCCTAACAGACACATTAGGACACCCCTAACAGACACCTTAGGACACCCCTAACAGACACCTTATTGACACCCCTAACAGACACATTAGGACACCCCTAACAGACACCTTAGGACACCCCTAACAGACACATTAGGACACCCCTAACAGACACATTAGGACACCCCTAACAGACACATTAGGACACCCCTAACAGACACATTAGGACAACCCTAACACCCCTAACAGACACATTAGGACACCCCTAACACCCCTAACAGACACATTAGGACAACCCTAACACCCCTAACAGACACATTAGGACAACCCTAACACCCCTAACAGACACATTAGGACAACCCTAACACCCCTAACAGACACATTAGGACACCCCTAACAGACACATTAGGACACCCCTAACAGACACATTAGGACACCCCTAACAGACACATTAGGAGGAAAAACACATAAATATCCTTCAGATTAAATTCATAACAACTGTATTGAAAAACTGAGTGAACAGCTTTCGTCAGGTTAGACCAGGGTTTCCCAAAGTCGCTCCTGCAGCCCCCTCCCCAGGGCAAAAAGCGAAACGTGCACGCCTTGGTGTCTCCAGGACTCGCCTTGGTGTCTCCAGGACTGTTTGGGAAACCCTGGGTTAGATGTACATCAAGGGACAAGGCCTACAGACAATAGAGGCACAGTTTTAGTCTAAAAGTACCTTGGTACAGTAGACAGACTAGGCTGCTTCCTCAACAATCGTCAGCTGCATCTCTTAAGAGGATGCCATCAAAATACGAGGAGATTTCCTCCACTTGAACTGAAAAACGGACAAGGATGCCACCTTGTAAATTTAGCCTAATCTTCTTTGTGATGCAAGAAATTGTTAATGTGCGCAACAAAATGATATTCACAGTGTGCAGGAAAAATAAAGACCTCCAGCTGTAGTGGTAAAGATATGCATGTGTACTGGATTCCCGGGCACAGAAACACACATTTAGGTGGCAGCTTGGTAGCGTCTGTGGTTGTTTGCAGATAGAACATTCTATGGAGGAGGAGGCGGAAACTGGGACACTGCGTGTGCTGCATGTTATTTTGTTTGGCTCGCAAGCTGTGCTCCAGACTTGGGGAATGATTGGAATGTAGCCTAGCAACACGCATTCACTTCCATTAAAGGGCTCTGAAAATTACACTCAAACTCAAATTAGACAGAAAATAAACACTTTAGGAGGAGAGACAAGGGGTTTGAATGATGATGTTCATAAATCACAAGCAGAAACAAACTAGCTGTTTATAGTTCCATCTAAATCATTAAAATCAGTGTACTGTGAACCAACATCTACGCAGAAATCATGACTGATAAGAGAGAACCATAAAAAGGCATTAATTGGACTGTTAAATTGTGAAGACGGTGACAAGACGATGGTGTGTCCGAATCCCCATACTAGTGTACTACATACTTAAACTGCATACTATGTACTCATCGTCGCATTCTATTTAGCATGTACTGTTTAGGAAAAAGTATGCAGTATGCCACGGCCGCAATGCTGGAGAGGCTCCTGATTGGCTGAATAGGTGGGGCGGGGCCGAGTGCGGGTGGATTTTCCAAATTCAAAAGACATGCATCGCATTAACCAGCCTGATAATAGCTCATTTCCAATGTAATTAATTTCTCTAAACTCTGAATAGGAATGGAGTTCTAGGCCTGCTCAGGTTGGTTATAGGCAGACTATCACATTCAACCTAATGGAGTTCTAGGCCTACTCAGGTTGGTTATAGGCAGACTACCACATTCTACCTAATGGAGTTCTAGGCCTACTCAGGTTGGTTATAGGCAGACTATCACATTCTACCTAATAGAGTTCTAGGCCTGCTCAGGTTGGTTATAGTCAGACTATCACATTCTACCCAATGGAGTTCTAGGCCTGCTCAGGTTGGTTATAGTCAGACTATCACATTCTACCTAATGGAGTTCTAGGCCTGCTCAGGTTGGTTATAGGCAGACTATCACAGTCTACCTAATGGAGTTCTAGGCCTACTCAGGTTGGTTATAGTCAGACTATCACATTCTACCTAATGGAGTTCTAGGCCTACTCAGGTTGGTTATAGGCAGACTATCACATTCAACCTAATGGAGTTCTAGGCCTACTCAGGTTGGTTATAGGCAGACTATCACAGTCTACCTAATGGAGTTCTAGGCCTACTCAGGTTGGTTATAGGCAGACTATCACAGTCTACCTAATTGCGTTCTAGGCCTGCTCAGGTTGGTTATAGGCAGACTATCACATTCTACCTAATGGAGTTTTAGGCCTACTCAGGTTGGTTATAGTTAGACTATCACATTCTACCTAATGGAGTTTTAGGCCTGCTCAGGTTGGTTATAGGCAGACTATCACATTCTACCTATACTATAGTAGACCATATAGCCCATCTATCCTATTTAAAAAGGACTGAAGACAGAAACTTGAAATTTGTTTAATTTCAACAAATGTATCAGTAAAAACCTAAATGTTGTAACATATAGAAATCAAAACAGTACACACCAAAACTTTTCAAAATGTTCAAATGAAAAGGACGTGGACAGTCAGGTGCGTCGCAAATTCAGCTGAAAAATTCAGCTTCTATCTCAAGGCCAACAGACTGTTAAACAGCCACCACTAACATTGAGTGGCTGCTGCCAACACACTGACTCAACTCCAGCTACTTTAATAATGGGAATCGATGGAAATTGATGTAAAATGTATCACTAGCCACTTTAAACAATGCTACTTAATATAATGTTTGCATACCCTACATTACTCATCTCATATGTATATGTATATACTGTACTCTATATCATCTACTGCATCTTTATGTAATACATGTATCACTAGCCACTTTAAACTATGCCACTTTGTTGACATACCCTACATTACTCATCTCATATGTATATACTGTACTCGATACCATCTACTGCATCTTGCCTATGCCGTTCTGTACCATCACTCATTCATATATCTTTATGTACATATTCTTTATCCCTTTACACTTGTGTGTATAAGGTAGTAGTTTTGGAATTGTTAGATTAGATTACTCGTTGGTTATTACTGCATTGTCGGAACTAGAAGCACAAGCATTTCGCTACACTCGCATTAACATCTGCTAACCATGTGTATGTGACAAATACATTGGATTTGATTTGGAAAAAAAGTCAGAACCGCTGGAGAGCAACATAATAAACTAAAGCACTGATCACTGGGAAAGAGAACAGAATGACTGCTATGGCTTGATCCATACATTAAATAGGTCGCCTAGCCTACAGAAGAGACGAGTATAACATCCTGGCATTTAAACCACTCCATTTCCAAAATGTCACATACTATTAAACATTCTATTTTTGCATACTGCGTCCTGCGTGACTGCGTTGATTTCGGTACCACATCCCCATATCTAATTGATCTGCTGTTGTGAAAGCCGAAATTAGTATGACATCCGGCCATTTAAAGTATACTTGATTTTCGAAATGTCACATACTATTAAACTTAATTTTTTCACATTCTCAGTCGGCCTACTATTTAGGATGCAATTATGGGTATTCGGACACGGCCTTGTCTTTCTAAGGGATAATTCGATTCAGCTGTTGGGGACAGAGGACGATTAACAAAATAAACATTTGATTATGTCTGCAACAGAAGGCAAGAGACTGCCTAGTGTAAAATGGGTTTGTAAAAGACTGGAGAAAACTTGGGAAATGGTGGATGAGAGGGATAAGAGAGGAGAGAAAGGAGGGAAAAAGGGACAAAGGGGAGGAAAGGAGGAGGAGAAGGGAGAGGGAAACAGTGATGACACATGGTAGAGAGAAAAAAAAAAGAGTTTACCAGGTTCCAGCTTAATAACTTTAATGGCAGCCAGTTCCCCGGTGTTGACATTACGGGCCTGGAGGAGAGAAAGAGAGAGAGAGCATTTATTAGCCAGCTGTCTGTAAGAGGGAACATACTGGAGTTTAGAGAGGACTGGCCTCTGTCAGACCAACACTGTGTTTAAGCCTGAGAGTGTGTAGACTAGAACAGTTAGTTGGCTGCTACTGTAGGATAACATTGCTTAACTGCTAACTGGCATGGCCTCACTGGTGGCGCAGTGGTTAAGGGCACTGTACTGCAGCGCCAGCTGAGCCACCAGAGACCCTGGGTTCGCGCCCAGGCTCTGTCGTAACCGGCCGCGACCGGGAGGTCCGTGGGACGATGCACTTGGCCTAACGTTGTCCGGGTTAGGGAGTGCTTGGCCGGTAGGGATATCCTTGTCTCATCGCGCACCAGCGACTCCTGTGGCGGGCCGGGCGCAGTGCGCGCTAACCAAGGTTGCCAGGTGCACAGTGTTTCCTCCGACACATTGGTGCGGCTGGCTTCCGGGTTGGATGGTGCTGTGTTAAGAAGCAGTGCGGTTGGGTTGTGTTTCGGAGGACGCATGACTTTCAACCTTCGTCTCTCCCGAGCCTGTACGGGAGTTGTAGCGATGAGACAAGATAGTAGCAACTAAAAACAATTGGATACCATGAAATTGGGGAGAATTAAAAATAAATAAAAATTTGCTAACTGGCCTTACAGGCTAATAATAATAATAGTACTGGATGGAATATTTGCAAAGAGATTCATAAACAAATATGTTTGATGGATATTACTGAAGATGGCTGATTCACCTTTGAAAAGCAAATAAGATCATAAAAACAATACATTGTGTTCGGTACGTACTGTGATTCTTGGGGTCATGGTTCACTTTTCAGTACAGCGGGGAAATTAAATTCCAGTCACAATGCTCAGCATTCACAATGTTCCTGTCTGTTGTGACAGTACTGGTATGTTGGGCCTCAAGGTTCCACTCTGATGCTGCGTTTGTAACCATGTGGGAGGTGGGAATTTACCAGTTGTAAAGTCAGAATTCGTTGAGAAACGGGGATTGGCTAATGGCCAACAAGCGGTGTCAAGCATAAATTAAAAGTACAGCAATCATGCTTGTAAACAAATTTGAGTTCAAAAACCACATTAATAGATAGCTTTTTATAAAGAATGTTTTGTGGTTGCATTTAACTACAGTAAATGCTGTTCTAGAGGCCATTTACTTAGCAGGTGATGTCAGAGGTCACCATGTTGGAGAAGTGGGTGCTCAGGATGATAGATGAATTTCCCACTAGTAATTTCCCACTAGTAACTACCATTCAAGAGGATTTTTCATATGTGGTAAATTCCCACTTGGTTATGAACACATCATGACACTGCCTCCTTCAGCCCAGATGCGCACTTGTGACTCTCAAAGGGGCCATGTCTGTACCACCATACGTACATCTCCCACTCCAGGGTAATGTGATGGGATGTCACTAAGCACATAACAGGATGCATTGACCAATTCATTTAAAACTTGGGCTTTGGTTTGCTTATATAGAGCTGGCACTACCGGTTTGCTTATATAGAGCTGGCACTACCGGTTTGCTTATATAGAGCTGGCACTACCGGTTTGCTTATATAGAGCTGGCACTACCGGTTTGCTTATATAGAGCTGGCACTACCGGTTTGCTTATATAGAGCTGGCACTACCGGTTTGCTTATATAGAGCTGGCACTACCGATTTGCTTATATAGAGCTGGCACTACCGGTTTGCTTATATAGAGCTGGCACTACCGGTTTGCTTATATAGAGCTGGCACTACCGATTTGCTTATATAGAGCTGGCACTACCCGTTTGCTGAAATGGGTGCAAGAGGGAAGTTCGTAATGTCTGCAGCTATAAACTAAAGTATAAAATATAAAACACAGCCTACCTATCACTCTTCTAATTTCTTTGGCTCGGTTATAAATCAGCAGCCAAGTGCTGCTTGAATACAGAGGGAAGCAATGTTGTGTTGTTTGTCTCTGTGTTTCAGTCTTGCTCTGCCATAAATGGTGCAACATACTGGAGTCGTTGGCAGCTGCATAGGCTTGAGCTTGGTGACGTACTGTTAACGTTTTATCCACAACTTTATCCATCGCCGTTGTAATCTACTGGGAAGTCAGAATGTTCCCAAACTAAATCAAATTAAATGTTATTGGTCACATACACATGGTTAGCAGATGTTAATACGAGTGTAGCTTGTGCCTCCAGTTCTGAAAGTGCAGTAATATCTAAGTAATCTAACAATTCCACAACAACTACCTAATACACACAAATCTAAGTAAAGGAATGGAATAAGAATATATACATATAAATATATGGATGAGCGATAACCGAGCGGCATAGGCAAGATGCAATAGATGGTATAGAATACAGTATATACATATGAGATGAGGAATGCAAGATATGTAAACATTATTAAAGTGGCATAATCGTTTTGGTATTATTATATTTTTTCACCCAATTCCGTGGTATCCAATTGATAGTTAAAGTCTTGTCTCATCGCTGCAACTCCCGTACGGACTCGGGAGAGGCGAAGGTCGAGAGCCATGCGTCCTCCGAAACACAACCAAGCCGCACTGCTTCTTGACACAATGCCCACTTAACCTGGAAGCCAGCCACACCAATGTGTCGGAGGAAACACCGTACATCTGGCGACCGTGTCAGCGTGCACTGCACCGGCCCGCCACAGGAGTCACTGGTGCGCGATGGGACAACAACATGCCTGCCGGCCAAAGCCTCCCCTAACCCAGACAACACTGGGCCAATTGTGCGCCGCCCCATGGGTCTCCTGGTCGCAGGCAGCACTCGACAGAGTCAGGACTCGAACCCAGAATCTCTAGCAGCACAGCTAGCACTGCGAAGCAGTGCCTTAGACCCCTGTACCACTCGGGAGGCTAGTGGCATTATTAAAGTGACTAGTGATCCATTTATTAAAGTGGCCAATGATTTAGAGTCTGTATGTAGGCAGAAGCCTCTATGTTAGTGATGGCTGTTTAACCTGTTGCTTCTACTCGGGACGCTTGCGTCCCAACTAGAGCTCTGGAAATGCAAATGCACTACGCTAAATGCTAATAGTATTAGTTAAAACTCAAAAGTTCATTAAAATACACATGCAGGGTATCGAATTAAAACTACACTCGTTGTGAATCCAGGCAACAAGTCAGATTTTTAAAATGCTTTTCGGCGAAAGCATGAGAAGCTATTATCTGATAGCATGCAACACCCCAAAAGACCCACAGGGGACGTAAACAAAATAATTAGCATTTCGGCGTTACACAAACCGCACAATAAAATAGAAAACATTCATTACCTTTCACCATCTTCTTTGTTGGCACTCCTAGATGTCCCATAAACACTATTTGGGTCTTTATTTCGATTAAATCGGTTAAGCCTAGATATCGTTATATGTAGACTGTGTGATAAACGAAAAAAACATCGTTTCAAAACGTAACGTCATTTTTTAAAATTCAAAAAGTCGACGATAAACTTTCACAAAACACTTCGAAATACGTTTGTAATGCAACTTTAGGTATTAGTAAACGTTAATAAGCGATAAAATTCATCAGGAGGCGATGTAAAGATCATTAGCTGTCCGTCTGGAAAAATGTCCGGCTAGAAACTCAACGAAAATATCCGGTCCTAGACCGGATTAGATACGGTGTCCTGTATGTGTTTGACCAAGAAAAAACTCGAAGGGAAATGACAAGACTCTAGACACCCTGTGGAAGCTGTAGGTACTGCAACCTCAGTCAATTAATTGTGGTTCACGTTTATCAATGGGTTCAAGTAGCGCATGGATATATTTTCCCCATTTTCAGTGATCAGTTTTTCCTGTGCTTTTCGATGTAAATGCCGTTCTGGTAAAGCCACAGCAGTGATTTAACCAGTTTTTTAAACGTCTGAGTGTTTTCTATCCACACAGACTAAGCAAATGCATATACTATATTCCTGGCATGAGTAGCAGGGCGCTGAAATGTTGCGCGATTTTTAACAGAATGTTCAAAAAAGTAGAGGGTCGACTGAAGATTAACAGTCTGATGGCCTTGACATAGAAGCTGTTTTCCAGTCTCTGGGTCCAAGCTTTGATGCACCTGTACTGACCTCACCTTCTGGATGGTAGTGGGGTGAACAGGCAGTGGCTCGGGTGGTTGTTGTCCTTGATGATATTTTTGGCCTTCCTGCAATATCGGGTGCTGTCGGTGTCCTGGAGGGCAGGTAGTTTGCCCCCAGTGATGAGTTGTGCAGACTGCACCACCCTCTGGAGAGTCTTGTGGTTGTGGGCAGAGCAGTTGCCATACCAGGCGGTGATACAGCCCGACAGGATGTTCTCATCTGTAAAAGTTTGTGAGGGTTTTAGGTGACAAGCCAAATTTATTCAGCCTCCTGAGGTTGAAGAGGCGCTGTTGCGTCTTCCTCACCAGACTGTCTGTGTGGGTGGACCATTCCAGGTTATCCATGACGTGTACGCAGAGGAACTTAAAACTTTCCACCTTCTCCACTGCTGTCCCGTCGATGTGGATAAGGGGGTGCACCCTCTGTTGTTTCCTGAAGTCCATGATCATCGTTTTGTTGACATTGAGTGAGACCTGACACCACACTCAGAGTTCCCTCACCACCTCCCTGTAGGCTGTGTCTAGAGATTTAAACAATGATTGAGGATCTTCAAATTCTGGTTAATCGACGACACCATTCGAATCGTAAAGAACTAGTTCCTGGTTGTGCCTCACAAAACGACAGCTTGAAATACGGCAATTATTACAAAGTGCACAAAGGCTCTAGTTGTTTTAACAGACTAGTCAGAAATGTTTTTTTTCCAGCACAGATTTACCTAAGAGGCACAGGCCTACAACGCAACGTAGACATAGCCTATAGGCCTAGTGTGAAACACACACACACACACGCAAAAGAAACATCTTCTCACTGGAAACTGCTTATATTTTCAGCAAACTTAACATGGGCAAATATTTGTATGAACATAACAAAATACAACTGTGACATGTGACTAACAGAAATGGAATAATGTGTCCCTGAACAAAGGGGGGTCAAAATCAAAAGTCAGTATCTGGTGTGGCCACCAGCTGTATTAAGTACTGCAGTGCATCTCCTCCTCATGGACTGCACCAGATTTGCCAGTTCTTGCTGTGAGATGTTACCCCACTCTTCCACCAAGGCACCTGCACGTTTCTGAGTGGGGAATGGCCCTAGCCCTCACCCTCTGATCCAACAGGTCCCAGAGGTGCTCAATGGTATTGAGATCCGGGCTCTTCCGTCCTGTCTCCCTGTAGCGCTGTCTTAGGCTTCTCACAGTACGGACATTGTCATTTATTGCCCTGGCCACATCAGTCCTCAATCCTCCTTGCAGCATGCCCAAGGCACGTTCATGCAGATGAGTAGGGACGACCCTGGGCATCTTTCTTTTGATGTTGTCAACAGAAAGGCCTCTTTAGTGTCCTAAGTTTTCAGAACTGTGACTTTAATTGCCTACAGTCTTTAATCTGTTAGTGTCTTAACGACCGTTCCACAGGTTTATTAATTGTTTGGGAAACAGTGTTTGAATCCTTTACAATGAAGATCTGTGATGTTATTTGGATTTTTACGAATTATCTTTGAAAGACAGGATCCTGAAAAAGGGATGTTTCCTTTTTTTGCTGAGTTTAATATATTTTTTAATCTATTCATTAGGGTTCACAGCGTGGACCGAACCGAGGTCTCCATACCGAAAGGTTGTGTAAGAATAAACATACTGTTACACCCCTAGTGGCAGTTAACACTTTGCATCTTGAAAGTCCAATATCTTGAAAACTTGACTGCTGACATGCAAAACATTTTGCAACTGTATCAGCAGTGGACTAATGAAAACGAAGTTCCCTTTAATCTGTGAGCAGTTAACAATTCAAACAGTATCTTATTGCATTCCAACCATCAGACCGTGAGAATGAAACATATGAAAAAGAAACTCTCATGGCAATGGAAACGGACTGCTCATCCATATATTTATATATTCTTACTCCATCCCTTTACTTCGATGTGTGTATTAGGTAGTTGTTGTACAATTGTTAAATTACTTGTTAGATATTGCTGCACTGTCGGAAATAGAAGCACAAGCATTTGGCTATACTTGCATTAACATCTGCTAACCATGTGTATGTATGTGACCAATACAACGTGATTTGGACTGAAAACATTGCCATTCCTTGAGACTGAAATTCATGGAACATTTTCTTACTCAGTACAATCTAACATGGAGACTGACTTGAACTCATCCATCTTCTTATGTCACAGGTCTAAGCCAGTTCACAACACAGTCCCTTTGACTAGGACTAACTCGTCAACACACCACATCAGGCTAAATGATTCACTTTCTGTGTCAAGGTCTTTTCAAACCCAACTCAGTCTGTCTAATCTGTCTAAAAAAGTGAGTTGATTGAAATCTTGTGAGAGTTTGATGAGCAAAATTGATATCCTGGCTTAGGCCTAATGAATTTAAGACTGGACGCACAAAAAAAGTTAATTTAGAAACTGATTGGAGGACAATCTTATCAACCCTGAAATATACGTTGAACATCTCCCTCATCGGTCTCCTGCTCTGACAATCAAATTTCAAATCCCATCCTCTCCATCTCTCTGATACTGATTGTCCATTTCTGTGTGAGTCTCCAACATCAAGGTCACATTCTGGAAGGTACCACATACTGAACTATAACAGTCATGAATAGAGCTGACTCCTTTGATGTAGGCTACAAGTCAGAGAGCCATGTCTATTCTACATGATATATCTGAACATTAAAACATCATTGTGCCAAACTGAACAAGCTCTGTCATCATCACTCAAGCTAGCTAAACTCAATCATTTTAACTTCCCCCACCAGTCTCCTCACTCTCCCCTCTCCTTCCCCCACCAGTCTCCTCACTCTCCCCTCTCCTTCCCCCACCAGTCTCCTCACTCTCCCCTCGTCTCCCCTCTCCACCAGTCTCCCCTCTCCACCAGTCTCCCCTCTCCACCAGTCTCCTCACTCCACCAGTCTCCTCACTCTCCCCTCTCCACCAGTCCTCACTCTCCCCTCTTTTTTTTCTTTTTTTTAACCTTTATTTAACCAGGCAAGTCAGTTAAGAACAAATTCTTATTTTCAATGACGGCCTAGGAACAGTGGGTTAACTGCCTGTTCAGGGGCAGAACAACAGATTTGTACCTTGTCAGCTCGAGGGTTTGAACTTGCAACCTTCCGGTTACTAGTCCAACGCTCTAACCACTAGGCTACCCTGCCGCCCTGTCAGTCCCCTCTCCACCAGTCTCCTCACTCTCCCCACCAGTCTCCTCACCAGTCTCCTCACTCTCCCCTCTCCACCAGTCTCCTCACTCTCCCCACCAGTATCCTCACTCTCCCCTCTCCACCAGTCTCCTCACTCTCTCCACCAGTCTCCTCACTCTCTCCACCAGTCTCCTCACTCTCCCCACCAGTCTCCTCACTCTCCCCTCTCCACCAGTCTCCTCACTCTCCCCTCTCCACCAGTCTCCTCACTCTCCCCTCTCCACCAGTCTCCTCACTCTCACCACCAGTCTCCTCACTCTCACCACCAGTCTCCTCACTCTCCCCTTCCCTCTTGATCCTCTGATGTTGTACATATCCTCTCAGGATAGCTCCAGAAGGCCAGCACGTATCCAGATCAAGTCTTATGAGACCTCACACAGGGACTGGAAGCTGATTCCACTGCAAGCGGACTCCTGTACATATTACTCCTCCTTAACAGTGTTCACTTCACTCTACTCATTACCGAGTGCGTGATTGGGCAAGCAGTAAGCCCTATCAGCGTTCTGCTAACCTCGCATGGGAACACTGAGCAAGTCAATCGCAGGGTCAGAGGTCAGCCAGCACGATGACTGGGGGGCAGCATTTAAATATAATTTGCATCCTGCATACATGGCAATCTCCCAGCAGCAGAGGACAGAACAGCCCGAGCACCCAGGAATACTGATCAGTGGACTAATTACAGAAAAGTAAGTTGCAAAGCCAAAGCCTGAACTACATGATGATACATCGACGACTTCAGTTTTAATGAACCAGCACGATCAAAACCCACCGTCTAGGCTATATTATAATTGTATGATACACTGCCAGTATGAATGAAAATAATATGTGACAGACTTCTTTTTATTTTATGGCAGTACGATTTCAAAAACATTATAAATAAGCATAATGAGGATGCAGTGAAAAACTGTACCACACACACACACACACACACACACACACACACCCTAGGTGGGGCTCACAGCACGATGGCTCAGATCTGGGCCAGACAAGAGATTAGAAATGGAACAACCAACCACGGGGACCGGACTCCTAGAAACCCCTATTTTCACTTACAAATAACACATATTTATGCTATTCATTATAGATCAACTACTTCCTGTTCTTAAATGACCACTATAACCATAAATAAAGTTCACATAACCACGGCCTAATGGTCATTGTCAGACAAGGGAAAAGACACTGACTTGTGCAAGATCTGTTTCTAGAAATATGCACAGTATTAGTGGGCTAGTGATGAGAAATAGTGGTGGAATAATATATCAAAAGCATGAATGTGGTCTCAGATTGCTGGGTTGAAAAACTGCGTTTAAAGGACGCATCTCCTCCACAGAGCTCTGGCTTTCAGAGGAGGCTGCACAAATTGCAGACAGGAGTCAGTTCTCTCTGCTCATCCTTTCTTTCATTACAGAATCAACTCCTTAGTTGAGTGAGGCGTCACCATCACCCACGCCAGCACTGGTCATGTACTTTAAATCCTGGTATATAAACCATTTATTTTACAGAGCGCTTACTTTGGAAGTGAAAAAGCACTGATTGACTTTGACTTTGCTGATTCATGCCTCCCCCTCCCTCCCATTGGTACACCCACAGTTGCTGTCCAGCCAAGGAACTCAGAGCAAATTTCTCAATCTTTTTATTTTATTTAAAGAGATCAGAGTAGGCTACATCATATAATATCTACAGGAAATGAAAGTCTGACAGTTGTTGACAGGCTGTCCCTCTCAATATTACATTATCTGGGTCTCCATGATTTACAGTAAGAAGCTACATCTCACCAGTATTTAATATTCATGACTGAAACCCTAAAGCCTCTACCGCTGAGAGACACTTCTGGAAAAGACACCTGTACGCACGAGTCAGGGCTCAGGAGACTCAGTCAAGCACAGCCCTGAAGTAGCCAGTAACAGCAGTGATAAGAATGACAATCATGGTGTCTGTAAAAGACGTGATCTTATTGAACCTGAGAGACAGACTAAATGAGATATGATAGCTAGATGTAGTCTACAGACTAGAGCCAGATGGAACAACAAGTCTGGGCACAGACCCACAATTCTAATTCTATGGATGGAACACCCCATCTGGGCACAGATCGACCTCCCAGACTACACAGACAGAATAGCCCATGTCAAACTGGAGAGAACTTCTATAGCTGGAACATCCAGACAGATGGGTAATACCCAGTCTGAAGCCAAAAAGAACTCCCAGTCTACTAGGAGCAGATAAGACCGTGTGGGAGACAGGATGAAGATTGACATCCACAGACGCCATGTGACATTATATACACCCTCCCATACAGGCCCTTGTTTTGAGCTACAGCCAGTCATGGAGCATCTGCCTTATTAGCTTCACCAGCCCTCAATTTCAGACTGAGACACTGAGGGCTCACTGAGCAATATGAACAAAGCCCTTTTCTCTATACGAACACTGCCCTATACAACTCCACCGTCCCAGAATAGTTGGCAGGCTGACTTAAAAGGCTTCAGTTCCGATGTCACCAGTGAGAAAGGGAATGACAGAAAGAGAAGCAGAGAGGAGAGAGAGAGAGGAGAGAGAGAGAGGGGCCTAGAGAGAGGGGCCTAGAGAGAGAGAGAGAGAGAGAGAGAGGGGCCTAGAGAGAGAGAGAGACAGAGAGAGACAGAGAGGGGCCTAGAGAGAGAGAGAGAGAGAGAGAGAGGGGCCTAGAGACAGAGAGGGGCCTAGAGAGAGAGAGAGAGAGGGGGGCCTAGAGAGAGAGGGGCCTAGAGAGAGAGAGAGAGAGATAAACAGAGATAGAGAGAGATAAACAGAGAGAGAAACAGAGAGAGAGAGAGAGAGAGAAACAGAGAGAGAGAGAGAGAGAGAGAGAAACAGACAGAGGACAAGGCAGAAAGAGAAAAACAAAGACAAATAGGAAAGAAAGAAGTACTTCAGCAGACAAGGGACTGACAAGTGCCTGATGACTCACGACAAGTGTAAATGGTCCCAAGGCCATAATACGTCATCTGTATAATCAATGGTTAGACGCCATCTTCTATCATGAGAGAACCTCACCTCAGTCGACTCAGACGGTGGCCAAACAGCAAGCTAGGTCTACTCTAGGCCACATATCATTGACCAGGTTTACATGCGCACAGTATTCCGGATAGTAGCTCATATTCTGCTTAAGGTCTTATTCGGGATAAGCTGTTTACATGTACTTTTGATATCCCGCTCACGAGTATCCCTGAATGTAGCCATGAATAAATATAATTTTCCTAATTAAATGGAATAAAATATGCACCTAAGACAAACTGAAGTCTTATCAGAAACGTGTTTCATAGTTCTCTCAGCTTTTCATTTCCTTAAAACCGGTCACACCGATGACATTTTGAAGGGATTAATCTTTCCACTGTTTTGAAATAGAATGTGAGAATTTCTGGTGAGCACTACTTTAGTCTTCTACGGCAGAAAGTTATGACAGAAGAGATTCTGCGTATCGAACTATAGAGTATCAGCAAAATAAATGATGGAATTACTATGGTGGATTGAACTGCGCAGGCAGTGTGATATGCAAAAATACCCATGAAAGTCAGAGGAAAAGCCCCCAAAATGGTCAAAGACTCCAGTCACCCAAGTCAGACTTTTCCCTGCTACCGCACGGCAAGTGGTACCGGAGTGCCAAGTCTAGGTCCAGAAGGCTCCTTAACAGCTTCTACCCCCAAGCCATCAGACTGCTGAACAACTAATCAAATGGCCACTGGACTATTCACATTGACCCCCCCCTTTGTTTTTACACTGCTGCTACTCGCTGTTTATTATCTATGCATAGTCACCTCACCCCTACCTTTACCCCTCCCTACAAATGACCTCTAACCTGTACCCCCGCACATTGACTCGGTACCGGTACCCCCTGTATATAGCCTCGTTATTGTTATTTTATTGTTGCTTTTTACTTTAGTTTATTTCGTAAATGTTTTCTTAACTCTTGAACTGCATTGTTGGTTAAGGGCTTGTAAGCATTTCACGGTAAGGTCTACTACACCTGTTGTATTCGGCGTTGATTTGAAAAGCATCAGTAAACGGGATAAGATGTTTACATGCCACAGTATTGGTCTAAGATCAGCATATCCCAGGCATCTTATCCGGGTTTCTCATAAGCGGGATACAAACCTTTTCAGGTTATTGTAAAATGGGATATGATGTTTATATATGAGTTAACTCAAAAACAGAACGCTTGAGCATCCCGAATTATAACGGGATATTGGTGTGCATGTGAACATGGTCACTGATGCGGAGATAGAGGGCTCTAGACACACAGAACACTGATGTAGGCTACAGAAGACCATATGTCCTTCCTCAGTAGTGGGGTCTATTCTAAATATAGGAGGTGGCAGGAGAGCGTTACAATGGACTAGCTGCGATTGGGGACCAGCTCCAGGACTGCAGTATTCATGAGGTGCAATATTGCAATATATGAGGTGCAATATTCATGAGGCCTGTGGAGAACAGGGACATCATGGTATGGAAAAAAGGAGCACAATGTGTGGAAAAGCGGGGATGCGGTACATGGAAAACTAGGAACTTTGTGCATGGAAAACCATCTACTTACAATATGGAATAGGAGTGAAGGAAAGAAAGCATCAGGCGCACACTCCAGGCAGAGTGAGCTGTGTGTGGGTTACAGCGTAGGTCTAGTCCTAGCTGGACAGCCAGAGAACTGACAGAGGCTAAAGAGGAGGCCCATGTTGGCAGGCTAGCTAACCGACAGCCTAGACCTAAATCTATAGATCCCATGAGCATGAATGACAAATTTGATATATCCATGCAAGCTCACATGTTATGACAAAGTTATGTACACTGAACAAAAATATAAACACAACATGTCAAGTGTTGGTCCCATGTTTCATGAGCTGAAATAAAAGATCCCAGAAAAGCACAAAAAGCTTAATTCTCTCAAATGTTGTTCACATCCCTGTTAGTGAGCATTTCTCCTTTGCCAAGACAATCCATCCACCTGACAGGTGTGACATATTAAGAAGCTGATTAAACAGCATAATCATTACACAGGTTCACCTTGTGCTGGGGAAAATAAAAGGCTAATAAAATGTGCAGTTGTCAAACACAATGCCACAGATGTCTCAAGTTGAGGGAGCATGCTGACTGCAGGAATGTCCACCAGAGCAGTTGCCAGAGAATTTAATGTTAATTTCTCTACCATAAGCCGCCTACAACTTCATTTAAGAGAATTTGGCAGTACGCCCAACCGGCCTCACAACCACAGACCACATGTAAGCACGCCAGCCCAGGACCTCCACAACCAGCTTCTGGATGAGGGTGCTGAGAAGTATTTCTGCCTGTAACAAAGCCCTTTTGTGGGGAAAAGTCATTATGGATGGCTGGGTCCCAGTGGGTGGGCCTGGCTGCCAAGTGGGTAGACCTTTGCCCTGCCATGGCTGCCTCCCTGCCCAGTCATGTGAAATCCATAGATTAGGGCCTATTGAATTTCTTTAAATAGACTGATTTCTTAATATGAATTGTCACTCAATAAAATCTTTTAAATTGTTGCATTTATATTTTGTTCATTATAGTTTTATAAACATATGTCAATATCCAAAAGCAAATGAGTCCTCATTAACAAAAAATAAATGCAAGAAAGGTTTTTTCTGTTTAAGACAGCACATTTTACAAACATATTTCCTACTTTGCAAACACAAGTGGTCAAATATGTTTGTGAATATGACATTTGACTCCACAGATGGCACTCAGCATTAAGAAGATGGATTGGGGGTAAGGACACCCTGAGATTGGAAGGCTGGAGGTTTGATCCCTGACTACAAGATGTGACCTGATGCCCCTCTGCTTGGCACTCAGCATTAAGAAGATGGATTGGGGGTAAGGACTTACAACAGACTAGCGTTATCTGGAGGAGGGCCACAGCAAAATAAATCAATCAATAATTGGTGGCCAGCTTGAGAGCATCCAGAAGTGTGCTTGCCAAATCTTCCATGGCACGGCATAACCTGGATACAAGGATAATGGGTGCACTACACTGATCGTTGCCCTCACTTCATGAGCAAAGAGAACCTATGGCTGGACTTCGCAGCGTCCCAAGTCCCCCTTCAGAGACTGTGAACCTGCCTGCCAAGGACAAGTGTAAGGCAGGTCACCCGTAGTACACACATGCTCTCTATTCCACAGGCCAGGACTGAATGATACAGTCACCCATACCTTACAATTGCCACTTCACTCTGTTTGAGTGTCCATTTAATCAACTCTTCAAGTATCTCCTAAAAGTAAACGTGAAATGTGTTTTACTTATATTCTAACTTAAAGGTTCTATTATATCTTCAAATGCTATATCCATGCATGCATGCATGCATGTATGTATGTATGCATGCATGTATGTATGTACAGTGGGGCAAAAAAGTATTTAGTCAGCCACCAATTGTGCAAGTTCCCCCACTTAAAAAGATGAGAGGCCTGTAATTTTCATCATAGGTACACTTCAACTATGACAAAATGAGAAGAAAAAAAATCCAGAAAATCACATTGTAGGATTTTTAATGAATTTATTTGCAAATTATGGTGGAAAATAAGTATTTGGTCACCTACAAACAGGCAAGATTTCTGGCTCTCACAGACCTGTAACTTCTTCTTTAAGAGGCTCCTCTGTCCTCCACTCGTTACCTGTATTAACGGCACCTGTTTGAACTTGTTATCAGTATAAAAGACACCTGTCCACAACCTCAAACAGTCACACTCCAAACTCCACTATGGCCAAGACCAAAGAGCTGTCAAAGGACAGAAAAAAGGAATAGAAGATGGGAAAGGAAGCCAAGAAAGGAGGAAAGAAAAAGAGTACAGGACATTAGGGAAAGGGAACAAGGAAATGTGGAAAGAAAGCTAGGAGAATAAGAAAGGATCTAGAAAAGGAAGCTAGGGAAGGAGGAATTGTAGATGGGAAAGACAGAAAAGGAAGTTAGGAAAGGAAGAAAGGAAGCTAGGAAAGGATAGGCAGAAAGGGAGCTAAAAAATAAAATGAGGGGAGGACAGCAAGGAAAGGGAGAAATGGCTATTATAAAAGGAAAAGAGGAAAGAAAGCTAGGAAATTAGGAAAGGGATCTAGAAAAGGAAGCTAGTGAAGGTAAGGGAGCAAGAAAAGGAAATAATTAGAAAAGGATAGGAGAAAAGAGCTAGGAAAGCAAGAGAGTAAAAAGGGAGAAAGGAAAGCAAGCTAGGAAAGGAGGAAATTATTATAGAAAAGGAGGAAAGGAAGCTAGGACACCAAACAGATGCATTTCTAAAAGTAAATTGCAATATTCATTTTTATCTTATTTCTATGAGAATTGAGGATTTCCTCATCTGGATTCCGTATATTAAATTGTCACAAACTGATCAGTAAAACATGTGAGGCCACACAATTGGGAGTCAACTCACAAATGTAATGCAAGTCACAAATATATATGACACAGGTCACAAATGTAATCTGTGAAGTCACAAATGTTGTCATACTCACAAAAACATATTTGACCACTTGTGTTAGCAAAGTAAGAAATATGTTTGTAAAATATGTTGTGTTAATCCAGAAAAAAAACCTGTCTTGCATTTATTTGCTAATCATTTGTTTTTGTTAAATTATGACTCATTCACTTTTGGATCAAGACATATGGTTGTGAAACTACACTGAACAAAATTATAAAATGCTACAATTTGAAAGATTTTACTGAGTTGCTGTTCATAAGGAAATCAGTCAATTTAAATAAATAAATTAGGCCATAATCAATGGATTTCACATTACTGGGAAAACAGATATGCCTCTGGTGGTCACAGACACCTTTAAAAAAAGTAGGGGCATGGATATTTATAAAAATAAAAATAAATAAAAATGTGAATAGTCTTTATCTGGTGTGACCACCATTTGCCTCATGCAGCACGACACATCTCCTTCACATAGAGTTGATCAGGCTGTTGATTGTGGCCTGTGGAATGCTGTCCCACTCCTCTTCAATGGCTGTGCGAAGTTGCTGGATATTGGCGGGAACTGGAGCGCACTGTCGTACACGTCAATACAGAGCATCCAAAACATGCTCAATGGTGACATGTCGGTGAGTATGCAGGCCATGGAAGATCTGGGACCTGTCTGTTAGTATGCAGGCCATGGAAGATCTGGGACTTGTCGATGAGTATGCAGGCCATGGAAGATCTGGGAAATGTCTGAGTATGCAGGCCATGGAAGATCTGGGACATGTCTGTGAGTATGCAGGCCATGGAGGATCTGGGACATGTCTGTGAGTATGCAGGCCATGGAAGATCTGGGACATGTCTGTGAGTATGCAGGCCATGGAAGATCTGGGACATGTCTGTGAGTATGCAGGCCATGGAAGATCTGGGACATGTCTGTGAGTATGCAGGCCATGTAACAACTGGGACATGTTCAGCTCCCAGGAATGGTGTACTATCCTTGCGACATGGGGGCGTACATTATCAGGCTGAAACGTGATGATGGAGGAGGATGAATGGCATGACAATGGGCCTCAGGATCTCGTCATGGTATCGCTGTACATTCAATTTGCCATCAATAAAATGTAGTTGTCTTCGTTGTCCATAGCTTACGCCTGCCCATACCATAACCCCACCACCATGGGGCACTCTGTTCACAACGTTGACATCAGCAAACCGCTTGCCCACACAAGCCATACAGGCCGTCTGCCCGATACAGTTGAAACCGGGATTCAACCGTGAAGAGCACAGCGTACCAGTGGCCATTGAGGGTGAGCATTTGCCCACTGAAGTCGGTTAAAACACAGAATTGCAGTCAGGTCAAGACCCTGGTGAGGACGACGAGCACACAGATGAGCTTCCCTTAGACGGTTTCTGCAGACATTCTTCAGTTGTGGAAACCAACAGTTTCATCATTCTCTAAAAATTTGAGAAATAAGCTTTTGGTGCGCATGGAAAATATCTGAGATCTTTATTTCAGATCATGAAATATGGGACCAAAACTTGATATGTTGCATTTACATTTTTGTTCAGAGTATATGAGCATATTTACAGACAGTGATTATTTGAAAGTTGTATTCTGTATTTTTACAACACCTCCTTTGTTTGTGACTCACAACATATATTTACAACATTTCAGTAGAAATCTCCATAGATTGGCTCCCACTTCCCAGCTTTACACCTTGACGCCAGGAGGGACAAGCACCCCTCTAGTGAAGGCAGAGTGAAAACACAGAAATTCACTTTAGTCTGTGGGTCATCTTTAATCAAAGATGTAGCTACGTGGCAAACATAGGCCTAATCCTCCAGCACATCAGAGGCCTGTCCCTGGTGGCTAATTTGTCCCTTGAGGACACAGACACACATAAGGCCTATAGGTTATACAAGCCCTGTGTGGACTGTGGCTCTCCATTACAGAATTCCCATTGAGAGGTTGACGACACCACCACCCTACTGTCGGCTGGAGAGAGGTTGACACCACCCTACGGTCAGCTGGACAGGCATGTAGTAGTAGGCCTAGCAAAATTATTGGATTAAAATCCATTTATATTAACATTTTAGTCATTTGGCAAACACAGACCAACATATCCAGACCAATTTACAGGAGCAATTAGGTTTAAGTGCCTTGCTCAAGGGCACACTGACAGATTTTTCACCTAGTTGGCTTGTAGATTTCAAACTAGCGACCTTTCGGTTACTGGGCCAACACTCTTCACCGCCAGGCTACCTGTCACTTCACTCCTTTGTCTCCCCATCCCTCTTCCCAAGGCTTCAATTATTACATCTCTTATGATTCTGAGCACCATTGGACTAAGAGCCATTATGCCCAGCGTCTGAGCTCATTCCGTATAGGGTTCAAACCAGGGCAGCAGGTTTGGCTCCCTCTTTCAGACCAGGCAGCCAGCATTAAAATCCAGGCTTATCCTGGGAAAACTGGGTCACTGAACTTTCCCCCTATCCCTCGCTCTCTCACTGCTTCTGAGCCAGGCCATAGAAACATAAACCGACCGACCACACAACCCACAGTCAGTCATTGGTCATTTTATTAGGATCCCCATTTGCTTTTGCAAAAGCAGCAGCTACTCTTCCTGGGGTCCACACAAAACATGACCTAATACAGAACATGAATAGACAAGAACAGCTCAAGGACAGAACTACATCAATTAAAATATACATGTAAAAAAAGGCACATGTAGCCTAGATATCAATACAGACACGCAAACTATCTAGGTCAAATAGGAGAGAGGAGTTGTGCCATGAGGTGTTGATCTGTATTTTTAAACCAGGTTTGCTGTTCATTTGAGTAATACGAGATGGAATGTAGTTCAATGAAATAATGGCTCTATATAATAGTGTACGCTTTCTTGAATTTGTTCAGGATTTGGGGACAGTGAAAAGACCCCTGGTGGCATAAGTGGGGGGGGGGCAGAGCTGTGTGTAAATTGACTATGCAAACCATTTGGGATTTAACATGTTTTTTTATGAAGTGACGCAGTCAGTCTCTCCTCAACTCTTAGCTAAGAGACTGGCATGTATAGTATTTATATCATTCCTCAGATTACAATGAAGAGCAAGACGTGCCACTCTGTTCTGGGCCAGCTGCAGCTTAGCTAGGTCTTTCCTTGCAGCACTCGACCACACGACTGAACAATAATCAAGATAAAACAAAAATTGTCCTAAAACCCTAAAATGAGCTAAATAATAAATATAGCCCAAATGGAAATAAATAAAATTGCACTTTTAACTTAGTGAATCACAATTGCACTTAGAATACATACAAATTGCACTTAGAATACATACAAATGTACGCATGCATTACTGAAGGTCGGTTTGGATAAAAGCGTCTGCTAAATGACACATTTTAACATAGGCCTAGACCCTGAAAAAAACCACGGGCGTATGCGGCAGGTGGGGAGTGAGCTGTGTGTGAGCGTGAGAGAATTGGTTCCAGTTTCTCTCCTTAATGCTTTAGGCCAAATACCGGCATCCCAGACCAGCAGCTAGCTAGACCAGTGGAATAAGCTAGTGGATGGCCAGAAGAATAAAACAGAGCCAAGCTCTGTGGCTAATAAGGAAATGCTATACTCCTGAAAAAGCCTAGCCATGCTTTATTAAAGTATGGCTAGTAGACTGACAGCATAGGACAAAGGACGAACTCACCCCCAATCAGAGAGCTCAGAGACTTTCTGACAACATAGGACGAACTCACCCCCAATCAGAGAGCTCAGAGACTTTCTGACAGCATAGGACGAACTCACCCCCAATCAGAGAGCTCAGAGACTTTCTGACAACATAGGACGAACTCACCCCCAATCAGAGAGCTCAGAGACTTTCTGACAACATAGGACGAACTCACCCCCAATCAGAGAGCTCAGAGACTTTCTGACAACATAGGACAAAGGACGAACTCACCCCCAATCAGAGAGCTCAGAGACTTTCTGACAACATAGGACGAACTCACCCCCAATCAGAGAGCTCAGAGACTTTCTGACAACATAGGACAAAGGACGAACTCACCCCCAATCAGAGAGCTCAGAGACTTTCTGACAACATAGGACGAACTCACCCCCAATCAGAGAGCTCAGAGACTTTCTGACAACATAGGACAAAGGACGAACTCACCCCCAATCAGAGAGCTCAGAGACTTTCTGACAACACCTAACTTCATGATCAATAGCCTTACCAAAACCTCTGTGCTGTGAAGGTTCATAACCAACACTTCACATGTAGACACTATGTTAGAACACAGTGTGTGAATAGAGGTACAGCGCTCAGAAAATAAGGAAATATTAAACTCCTGAGGAAGCCAAAGAAACCAATCCCCTGCTGCGTTTCTCATCTGCTTACCCTGCCACTCACAGACAACAGGCCTACATAACCTGCTGCGTTTCTCATCTGCTTACCCTGCCACTCACAGACAACAGGCCTACATAACCTGCTGAGTTTCTCATCTGCTTACCCTGCCACTCACAGACAACAGGCCTACATAACCTGCTGCGTTTCTCATCTGCTTACCCTGCCACTCACAGACAACAGGCCTACATAACCTGCTGCGTTTCTCATCTGCTTACCCTGCCACTCACAGACAACAGGCCTACATAACCTGCTGCGTTTCTCATCTGCTTACCCTGCCACTCACAGACAACAGGCCTACATAACCTGCTACTTTTCTCATCTGCTTACCCTGCCACTCACAGACAACAGGCCTACATAACCTGCTACTTTTCTCATCTGCTTACCCTGCCACTCACAGACAACAGGCCTACATAACCTGCTGCGTTTCTCATCTGCTTACCCTGCCACTCACAGACAACAGGCCTAGGCTGCTTACCCTGCCACTCACAGACAACAGGCCTACATAACCTGCTGCGTTTCTCATCTGCTTACCCTGCCACTCACAGACAACAGGCCTACATAACCTGCTGCGTTTCTCATCTGCTTACCCTGCCACTCACAGACAACAGGCCTACATAACCTGCTGCGTTTCTCATCTGCTTACCCTGCCACTCACAGACAACAGGCCTACATAACCTGCTGCGTTTCTCATCTGCTTACCCTGCCACTCACAGACAACAGGCCTACATAACCTGCTGCGTTTCTCATCTGCTTACCCTGCCACTCACAGACAACAGGCCTACATAACCTGCTGCGTTTCATCTGCTTACCCTGCCACTCACAGACAACAGGCCTACATAACCTGCTGCGTTTCATCTGCTTACCCTGCCACTCACAGACAACAGGCCTACATAACCTGCTCAGAACTATACTGAACAAAAAAATATCAAATGCAACAATTTGCAATTTTACTGTGTTTACAGTAAAACATAAACACAAAAAAAACATCCTCTCACTGTCAACTGCATTTATTTTCAGCAAACTTTGTTTAAATACACTGCTAAAAAAATAAAGGGAACACTAAAATAACACATCCTAGATCTGAATGAATGAAATATTCTTATTAAATACTTTTTTCTTTACATAGTTGAATGTGCTGACAACAAAATCACACAAAAATGATCAATCGAAAAAAATTATCAAATTTATCAGCCCATGGAGGTCTGGATTTGGAGTCACACTCAAAATTAAAAGTGTAAAACAACACTACAGACGGATCCAACTTTGATGTAATGTCCTTAAAACAAGTCAAAATGAGGCTCAGTAGTGTGTGTGGCCTCCACGTGCCTCTATGACCTCCCTACAATGCCTGGGCATGCTCCTGATGAGGTGGCGCTCTGGATAAGAGCGTCTGCTAAATGACTTAAATGTAAATGTAATGTCTCCTGAGGGATCTCCTCCCAGACCTGGACTAAAGCATCCATGCATGGAGACCATTTGACCATTTTTAGCTTTTTATGTTTCTATGTTTTCGTTGGTCAGGGTGTGATCTGAGTGGGCATTCTATGTTGGATGTCTTGTTTGTCTATTTCTATGTCTGGCCTGATATGGTTCTCAATCAGAGGCAGGTGTTAGTCATTGTCTCTGATTGGGAACCATATTTAGGTAGCCTGGGTTTCACTGTGTGTTTGTGGGTGATTGTTCCTGTCTCTGTGTTTTGCACCAGATAGGGCTGTTTTTGGTTTTCCACATTTATTGTTTTGTAGTGTTCGTGTTTACCTTTTGTTATTAAACATGAATCAAAGAAACCACGCTGCATTTTGGTCCGCCTCTACTTTACCTAAAGAAAACCGTTACACTCCAGACTCTGTCACATGTGCTCAGTGTGAACCTGCTTTCATCTGTGAAGAGCACAGGGTGCCAGTGGCGAATTTGCCAATCTTGGTGTTCTCTGGCAAATGCCAAACGTCCTGCACGGTGTTGGGCTGTAAGCACAACCCCCACCTGTGGACGTCAGGCCCTCATTACCACCCTCATGGAGTCTGTTTCTGACCGTTTGAGCAGACACATGCACATGTGGCCTGCTGGAGATCATTTTGCAGGGCTCTGGCAGTGCTCCTCCTGCTCCTCCTTGCACAAAGGCGGAGGTAGCGGTCCTGCTGCTGGGTTGTTGCCCTCCTACGGCCTCATCCACGTCTCCTGATGTACTGGCCTGTCTCCTGGTAGCGCCTCCATGCTCTGAACACTACACTGACAGACACAGCAAACCTTCTTGCCACAGCTCGCATTGATGTGCCATCCTGGATGAGCTGCACCATCCTGGATGAGCTGCACTACCTGAGCCACTTGTGTGGGTTGTAGACTCCGTCTCATGCTACCACTAGAGTGAAAGCACCGCCAGCATTCAAAAGTGACCAAAACATCAGCCAGAAAGCATATGAACTGACAACCACTCCTTTATTGGGGGTGTCTTGCTAATTGCCTATAATGTTCACCTCTTATCTATTCCATTTGCACAACAGCATGTGAAATTTATTGTCAATCAGTGTTGCTTCCTAAGTGGACAGTTTGATTTCACAGAAGTGTGATTGACTTGGAGTTACATTGTGTTGTTTAAGTGTTCCCTTTATTTTTTTGAGCAGTGTATTTGTATGAACATAAGATTCAACAACTGAGTCATAAACTGAACAAGTTCCACAGACATGTGACTAACAGAAATCGATTAATGTGTCCATGAATGAAGGGGGGGGGTCAAAATCAAAAGTAACAGTCAGTATCTGGTGTGGCCAACAGCTGCATTAAGTACTGCAGTGCATCTCCTCCTCCTCATGGACTGCACCAGATTTGCCAGATCTTGCTGTGAGATGTCACCCCACTCTTCCACCAAAGCACCTGCAAGTACCCGAACATTTCTGGGGGGAATGGCCCTCACCCCCCGATTCAACAGGTCCCAGACGTGATCAATGGGATTGAGATCCCATGGCAGAACACTGACATTCCTGTCTTGCAGGAAATCACGCACAGAACAAGCAGTATGGCTGGTATTGTTATGCTGGAGGGTCATGTGAGTATGGGCCTCGGAGTAACACTCATTCCTTCAATGATAAACGCGAATCCGACCGTCAGCCCTGGTGAGACAAAACCGCGACTCGTCAGTGAAGAGCACTTTTTGCCAGTCCTGTCTGGGTTTGTGCCCATAGGCGACGTTGTTGCCGGTGATGTCTGGTGAGGACCTGCCTAACAACAGGCCTACAAGCCCTCAGTCCAGCCTCTCTCAGCCTATTGCGGACAGTCTGACCACTGATGGAGGGATTGTGCGTTCCTGGTGTAACTCTGCCAGTTGTTGTTGCCATCCTGTACCTGTCCCACAGGTGTGATGTTCGGGTGTACTTATCCTGTGCAGGTGTTGTTACATGTGGTCTGCCTCTGCGAGGACAATCAGCTGTCCATCCTGTCTCCCTGTAGCGCTGTCTTAGGCTTCTCACAGTACGGACATTGTAATTTATTGCCCTGGCCACATCTGCAGTCCTCAATCCTCCTTGCAGCATGTCTAAGGCACGTTCGCGCAGATGAGCAGGGACCCTGGGCATCTTTCTTTTGGAGTTTTTCCAGAGTCAGTAGAAAGGCCTCTTTAGTGTCCTAGGTTTTCATAGCTGTGACCTTAATTGCCTACCGTCTGTAAGCTGTTAATGTCGTAACAACCATTCCACAGGGCCATGTTCCTTAATTGTTTATGGTTCATTGATCAAGCATGGGGAAACAGTGTTTAAACGCTTTACAATGAAGATCTGTGAAGTTATTTGGATTTTTATGAATTATCTTTGAAAGACAGGGTCCTGAAAAAGGGCTGTTTCCTTTTTTGCTGAGTTTATAAGGAAATCAGTCAATTGAAATACATTTATTAGACCAAAACCTATGAATTTCACATGGTCAGGGGAGCAGCCATGGGTGGGCTTGGGAGGGCATCAGAATTGATTTGTTTTCCCACAAAAGGACTTTATTACAGACAGAAATACTCCTCAGTTTCATCAGCTGTCCGTGTGGCTGGTCTCAGACGATCGATCCCGCAGGTGAACAAGCCTGATGTGGAGGTCCTGGGCTTGCGTGGTTACACGTGGTCTGCGTTTGTGAGGCTGGTTGGACGTACTACCATATTCTGTAAAACAACGCTGGAGGCATCTTTTTATTGTCCCCAGCACAAGGTGCACCTGTGTAATGATCATGCTGTTTAATCAGCTTCTTGATATGCCACATCTGTCAGGTGGATGGAGTATATATATTATTATTTATTTTTTTACATTTTTAAATTTTTACCTTGTTTTCTCCCCAATTTCGTGGTATCCAATTGTTTTAGTAGCTACTATCTTGTCTCATCGCTACAACTCCCGTACGGGCTCGGGAGAGACGAAGGTTGAAAGTCATGCGTCCTCTGATACACAACCCAACCAAGCCACACTGCTTCTTAACACAGCGCGCATTGAACCCGGAAGCCAGCCGCACCAATGTGTTGGAGGAAACACCGTGCACCTGGCAACCTTGGTTAGCGCGCACTGCGCCCAGCCCGCCACAGGAGTCGCTGGTGCGCGATGAGACAAGGATATCCCTACAGCCAACCCCTCCCTAACCTGGACGACGCTAGGCCAATTGTGCGTCGCCCCACGGACCTCCCGGTCGAGGCCGGTTACGACAGAGCCTGGGCGCGAACCCAGAGTCTCTGGTGGCGCAGCTGGCGCTGCAGTACAGCGCCCTTAAGCACTGCGCCACCCGGGAGGCCCTGGATGAATTATTTTGGCAAAAGGAGAAATGCTCACCAGCAGGGATGTAAACAAATTCGTGCAAAAAAATGGCGGGAAAAACAATTCCTGGGATTTTTTATTTCAGCTCATGAAACCAACACTTTACATGTTGCATTCATATTTTTGTTCAGTATAAAATGATTTAGACCTTAAAGTCCCGCTTCCAATCCAAACAACAAATATCCTCACTGAACTTCTGACCTCCCGAAACAAAAAGCATGGGACAAGGGCAGTAAAAGACAACGGTCAAGTGTGATTACTGCCTCATTATTCAAATACAGGAATGCTGTTGTAATGTGCAGTAACCTATTCCTTGGAATAAACACTCATTAATGCATGTTTTATAACATCTTAACCAATGGCATTGATAGTGACACGCAGGAGACATCATTTAGAAAGAGAAACACAGCTATCTCACAGACACAGCTGACATAACAACAGTGACGCACTGTAGCCCACAACAAACACATTCTTATTGGGACGGGCAGATATCACCACCCCGCCACGCCTTCTGATTCTCTCCCCATTATACTGGTGTAATCTGCACAGTTAGCAAATTATGATATGACAAGCATAGTGGCGAACAATACGGAGGCTGTATGAGGGACTTTATTTCCTTAGGGTAGAAGAAATGCTTAGTGTGTGTATCAAGAAAACACAGGGTAAACGCTGTAGGCTGTTACAGTACATTACACTGGTTCAATAGGTAGAAGGAGCCTCCCTGAAGATAAACAAAGTTGGGGCTTGTGTCCAACAGTTTTAATAAGGAAACTAGAGGAAAACAGAAAATTCCCGGCCCAAACAGGATGGCCACTGCAGACGGTTCTGCACGGTCCGATTGTGAACACATCCAGCTGAAGGTCTGACCAGGCTTTCTCCTCTACCTCTTCCTTTACAGGATCAGTCTTAAACAATGGGTCACACACACACACAGGAAGTCAGGACCACTGCATTCCAGACCATGCCTGCCCAGCTGTGCCACTCACATTTTACATTCATTCACGATGACCACGGTGAAAATGATTCCATTCCTGAAAGCATAGTGCGGCAAACGTCCTTAAGCTAAACATTTCAGGATGTGGGCTACATTTGATACAGTCATCTTCTACATATCTTATATTCTGTATAGTTAATGGTTACGGTCTAAACAAATACTTTGAAGTCTTCATATTGTAGGCCTTCAAATTCCTCTTTATCCAATGAATTGCCATCCTATATTCTAAATACTTTGACAAACAACTAACTGCATGGCAAAAAGATTGTTAAGTCACCTACTCTGGTTGAACTCAAGGTTACACTAAGCAGGCATAATCACATCTGTGTTGTTTGAATGTTAGTGAATTTTGAATGGTCGCCACTGCCTCCCACAATACAATTCCACAATATTGTGGTTAATATATAACAAGTAGGAGGAGTGAAAGGTTTATTTGTGGTGCACTTTCAACAAAGGAAAGACTATCTAGCAGATTATAAACGGGCTAATGTGATGCTCCATTAGCCGTTAAAGGATAGGTACTGTTTGGCGTAGCACAGAGAATTTGACCAACCTTAACTTGGCGATACTTCCTCAATTCCCAACTTGGAAGACAACCAACGTCTTTTAAATGTCCAGGTCTAGTTGCAAGGGGCTCGTTTAAATTTAGAAAATGCCCCATTATCAAAATTAAAATCATGTTATGCTGCATGAAGTAATCCAACATTGTGTATGCTGTCATCTTGTCTATTTCAAATCTTCTTTCATTGATCGAGACAGGTGAGTGTAATGGACAGATTTCAAGAGAAAGGAAAGTCTAGCCAGAACACTTTACGACTAAGCAGGCAGGACAAATTTGTTGAGGCCACCGGAACAATGGAATTTGATAGCACATCGGTAGAAGATGAGCGCACAGACTCAGATGAAGGAAGGATGGTGGAATATTACATCTGATGTCGGTGGAATTAAGGAACAATTGACCTCTGTTCAAAAGAACAGTTAAAGAAGCTAAAGTTGGGATGGGAAGAAATATGCCTAGTGTGAAGAATACCTCATATCTGGTGGGAGTCCAGTTTCTGGGACAATTGGGGCCCAAATTGTGAAATCCATTGGAAGTATGCAAGATGATGGTGGGGAGAGGTGTGGGTAAAGTGGAGTCGCTGAGTCACGAGGAGTGGGCTGGTCTTGACTTTTTGTGTTTCTGCTGAACACAGGCGAATGACCCGACATTAAATGACCATGCTGCATTGTGCTTTGAGCTAAGGAGAAGAGCACCTGTCAATGGAGTCATTGCTGGAGTCTCGGAAGAAGTGGTCATCGAGGAGCTGAAGAGTATTCCTGGAGTGGTTGATGCACGGAGGATGAATCGTTGGGTCAGTGGCAAGGAAAAGAAGAGCTTGTCTATTCTTGTGGTTTTTTATGTGGAGTCCCTCCCGACCACAGTGAAGCTGGGGTGTGTACTTTCCTGTAAGAGCTTTTACTTCCAGGCCGTTGCAGTGTAAACGGTGTAACATTTTTGGACACGTAGAGAGTGTCTACAGGCGGAGGAAGCCGAGATGCAGAAGTTGTGGGAAAAAGGTGATGGTGAATGTTATGAAGAAGCAGTGAAGTGTTACAACTGTGGTGGAACGCATGTAGGTACATCTTTGGAGTGCCCGACAAGGACAAAACCGAATGAGGTTGCCAAAGTCAGGGCCATCCACTGCATTTCATATACAGAAGCTGTCAAAAGGGTGGCCGGGTCAAAAGGTACTCTTGAGGACTCCATGGTGTTGGCAAGTCCTTAAATGCAGGCTGCAGAGTTGGCTTCCCTCCAGGAGGATGCAGGGAGGTTACGTGTAAAGAAGGTGGACTTTGTGATTTGTATGGCAATGGTGATCAATGGCACGGTGGCAAAGTGTAGGGGAGGTCCAGGAAGATGGACAATATTGTGGATGCGGCTGAGCGGTTCCTTGGAATAAAAGTTCTCAGGGAAGGAGTTATACGAGGCACTGTCACGAGCAGTGATACCCTAAGGCCCCAGAGCTTGGGGAGGGAGCTATGGAAGAAATGAGGTAGTACTAGGATATAGGTTTTGTTAAACTCCACAGAAGAAGACATACAGCCCTTTGGGGTGGACACCCACCTGTCTCAATCAATGAGAGAAGATTTGAAATAGTCAAGATGGCGGCGTACACGTGGTTGGATTACTTCATGGAGCAAAACATTTATTTACTTTAAAACTAGACATGGATGTTTAGAAGACATTGCTCTTCTTCCAAGTCGGTTATTGAGGAAGTATTGACAAGTTAAGATTGGTCAAATTGTCTGTGCTACCCCAGTGGTATCTAATAACGCCCATCTGCCAGCTGTAACAGAGTAATGGTCTGAATAGGTCATATTTTGAATAGCTAGAAGACTAAGAACACTTTAGGTACAACCGAAATTGTACTCCCGCTTTTAACCAAACCCCTGCGAAAGACACACATACATGCACATATACAGGTTTTGGAGGAGTGGCTGGGCTGCCACTGGGCATCGTGGAAGCTATTGTTTAGAGTGGTTAAGTGCCTTGATCAAGGGTCAAACATCAGGAAATGGCATCTAGGATTTGATAACAGAAACCTTCTGGTTACCAGCTCACTGCCGCAAGATTTTTTTTCCTGTCGTACCCGGGATTCGAACGGGCAACTCTTCGGTTGCTGCAAACAACTACGCTACCTGCCGCCCCTAACAACTTAACACAATTAACTCTATTGCAGGGTCCCAAAACAGCAAAACTGCATTAATTGAGTTCCTTAAATAATATCCAATGTAAATGTTTTTAGGGCTAAAATCGAATTAAACTTGAATATGCATCGCTTTCCCTTGCCCTGGCTGACCGACTACGCCGGGCCTTGTCTGTTGTGTGGAACCAGACTGAATCGTTCGGGGATATTCTACCACACCATAAATAGGACACTAACAAACAGGAACGCAACATTGTAACAAAGCCACCCAATGACCAAGGGTGACGGACTGCGTAATTGTGTTTATCAAAACAGAACATGAGAGGGATTAGGCTATCTGTTAAGTATTTCGCGATATGATATTCTGGCCAGGTGCCTTCCACCGCTCCAAGCAAAGGTATTCACCAGCACTTGAGCGACAGGTTTTAGTGTAAAAAAAAAAAAACAACAACAAAAAACGAGTATGCTTTCTAGTGTATCATTGGGTCAATTGGAATACCCTGCGTCGTTACAATGTAATGCGCGTGTGTTATTGTAATGTAACAATGTATCAAAATAGCAGAGCAATTAACAACATGCTACTATTGCTGCAGTTACCTTGTAGACATCTCCGTATGTGCCACTTCCTATCCGCTGAATTAGCTCGAAATCCTCCTGCGGATTGCGCCTGGATAGGTCAACGCTGGAATTCATCTTTAGAACTCCGATTTATGGTTCCCGAATAGTATGGTTGAACGAGAGCAATATTACAAATCGAAAAAAAACATACAGCGTCAGAAAATAACAGCAAGCCTCCACCAAAACTTCAACATGGCTTCCAATGCGCAATGGGCATGCGCATCAATGTGTAGTTTTAAATTCTCTATATAAAAAAAAGCAGACTGGGAGAAAGTGTGCAGCAGCTTACAACGGTGTCAGATGGCTGGCTGACAATAAAGACCAAGTGAGAGATAAAGATTGAATGAAACAGGCTCTGGCCCCAAGAAAAGGATATGGGACCCAAACTACAAACGACTTGGCTTCTATAACAATAAAACGTTGGAGTAGGCTATGTGGTTAACCCTTTAGCCTCAGTTATTTCTCACTGCCTTTATGGCAGAACGTTTAACAAAGATTTAGACAGGAGACCTATAAGATCTGTACACAAAACTGTTTGGCTTTTAATTCACGGTTGCATTTTTCTGAGCCCCCATGATAGTGTATTTAAAGGTATTGGTCAACGGCATTGCCAAGTCAATCACTACTATGCTCAATTGACGATTGATAATAGCAAAGTTTATACATTGGTTTTGGTGACAAGAGGCCTGGAGTGAAGGGTTGATGAGCAGGTATGTTAATTAGCGTTAGTCCACTACAGGGTATTGCCATTCATTCCTTGGTGGTGTGTGTATGTGTGTGCGTACAGGCTGTGTTGTCACTATACTGGTCTCATGTTGCAGCAGAGACCGTGCTCAGTCACGTGTTGGGTTAGGGAAGGGTGGGGTGAACTTACTAAATTAATAATTTGACCAAATATTTAGGAATAGGTCATCATTTCATGGAGCCTGTGAAAGAAGAAACCACATGGACAAAGTGTCCAAGTCAAACAAATTTGTATAGGAGGTTTCATGATGTTTGTATCGAAACCAAAGTAGGTTATTTTTCAAGATTGTTCTATACATCCTTTGGGGTCTCTATAAGCTTCAATATTAGGTCCTTAACGTGCATCCTTGTAGCTGTGTGAGCTAATATAGTCAACATGTTTGCGTTGGTGTAAATTAAGCCAATGGCCATGGGGAAAGTTGAGCCAATGGTTGAGCCAATTGCAAGTTGAGAAAATTGAAATGTTTCCTTCCCAGGTGTAATACAAGGCATTATTGCTGGGGTATATAGTAACAACAGGGCCTGGCCTAAGTTAAGTGTTTTAAAGGGTACAGTGTTTATTAGATGTTAAGCCTGTGTTAAAAGATGCTTAAAAGTATTAAAAGACAGAAAAGTGAGTGTGTTTTGGAAATAAAGATAGACATGGTTTTAAAAAGGTAGTAATAATATTTCATTCAGTACAGAAATGTGTAGGTGGGTTAACTTACCCTGTCCCGCGGCTCAACTTACTCCATACCCAGGGTAAGTTGTGCCAAGAGACCACTTTTTTTGGACAAGCTATGTTTTCAAAACTGTAATGTTTACATGAATTCGAATTATTTCCAGGGATACATAACATCCTGAAATGTGTGTAGCTGTCATTCGTAATTAGTCATTAGACAGACAGCGCCTAGTGAGTCTGCACGCCACTTGTTAAGTCTTCCATTTTTTTTAAATAAAAAGTCAATAAATTGGATTTTTCCCCTACTGATCTACAGAAGCTACTAAATATTTTCAAAGTGAAAGAAAATCATAGGCCATTTTCCAAATGAGTTACAAAATAAAAACTAAGATGTCTTGATTGTGTAAGTCTCCACCCCACTGAGGTAATACTTGGTGGAAGCACATTTGGCAGCCATTGCAGTTGTGAATCATTCTTAATAAGATTCTACCAACTTTGTACAACTCTTAGGAAAACATCATGTTTATCCACTGTTTTTGTCAAAATTGCTCAAGTTCAGTAAATTTGGTTGGGAATCATTAATGGACAGCAAAATTCAAACCTTGTCACTGATTTTCAAGCAGAATTAAGTCAGGACTGAGACTGGACCATTCAGGAACACCTCTTGGAAAGCCATTCTGGTGTCTTTTGCATTAACATATGTGTAATAAAAATTTTAAAAACTCTGTCCCAGGGTTGGGTTTTCAGAAGATTAAGACAAGGTTCTCTAACTTTTTTTATCTGGGCTTTGCTCCTTTCATATTATTTTGATCCGGACAAACTCGTCAGTCCCTGCCGTTGACAAGCATACTCATAGCATGATGCTGCCACCATAAATACTTGAAAATACAGAGGATCAACAACATTGCCTTCGCTCCACATTACTGGCCTGCGTGACAAAAGGAAAAAAAGGAAGTCTGTTAAAAACTCACTCCAAATCATCCATTACATTTGCGACAAGAACTTTACGTAATATGGCAAGACAACACAGCAAAGAAATTACCTTTTTGGCCTAAATTTAAAACTACAGGTTTGAGTCAAATCCAATGCAACGCAACCCTCTGTATTTTCAAGTATTGTGGTGGCATCATGCTATGGGTTTGCTTGTCACCAGCAGGAACTGGGGAGTTTAAGGTTCAAATGAAATAAGAAAGGAGCAAAGCCCAGGTAAAAAGTTAGAGGAAAACCCAGTCTGTCTTCTGAAAACCTTACCCTGGGATAGTTACATTTTTCAGCTGGACAATTACTCAAATGGTCAAAGACACACCAGAATGTCATTTCAAAAGGTGTCTTTTCAAAAGGTGTATAACAAATGTGAAGACTGTGCAAGGGTTGTGTAGACTTTCACTAGGCAGTGTAGATAATGACCACATAATATTACCAATACTGACCTCTATAGTGGCGCTCAATAAGTTCTTATACTTAGAAAGTATTGTAAATATAGAGGTCAGACAGCCATGTTGATACACAGAAGAGTGAGATAATGTCTGTGTGGGTTGTCACTACTTATCAAAGCCATAAAGTCATAAACCCGCCTACAATTTATATTCTTAAAATTTGATTTGAAACCTAACCCTAACCTTAACACTGCTAACCTTATGCCTAACCTTAAATTATGAACAAAAAGCCCATTTTGACTTAGTGGCTGTGGTAACTAGCGGAATCCTCTATCTAGCCAACTTGGTCTTGTAATGAAGTGCTATGCAAGAATTATGACAGACCACGCAGGTGTCAACTGCTCCAATTGGAACATAGGCTACTGTAGCTATTGTGTTACAAGTATTTATACAATGGGTGGGTCTAATCCTGAATGCTGATTGGTTAAAACCGCATTCCAGCCGGTGTCTATTCAAGTTACCACCGGCCAAATGTATGACGTTAAAATGCCTATTTACTCTGTTCCATCTGACTGCACAATCCCCTGTCTCATCAGACAAGCAATTTATAAATTTGATCTCCACTCTAAAAAGCATCTAGACATTATCTCACATTTCTTTTAGACAAACATTAGTTTTCAACAGCTGAGATTTGTATAAACCTGTCTGTCTGTATCTCCGACATAGCAACAATGTTTCAATATTCAAATTCGATCTCCACCTATCCCATAGTAATGAACGTGTCGGGAGTCGGTACGAGACACAGACAGGAAACGTTTCTCAACCAGTCGAAATCATGAATCAGCTGGCATCATTTTTATGGATATATACAAAGAATGTCAATAGAAAAAAGGTCAACTGAAAGGAAATGAAGCTGGTTTACAGTCTTTCCAGCTGCAGTTTGAAGTGATTTTGTTAGCTGTGTTGTTGGCTAGTTCCTCTGAACAACAGTGTTCTGATGAGTGAGCACATTTTCTATGCCAGGCGAAAACGAGCCTAATTAGCTCATTGTTATGGATGTACCCAAATAAATGTCTCTAGAAAACAGCTTAAACAAATGCAGCTACTTTGCTGTTTTTCTGGCTGCCAGTATGGCAATCGAACGTTTAGAACGAACGACGTCCATAGATACAGAACAAAGATAATAAATGACTGGGTCGTGTCTCTGGCAACCGAACCGATAGAACGAACGACCAGCCGGCTTGGGTTGCAAGGACTAAATCTTGAGGAAGAATGAAATAGTATGAATAAATTCATCAAAATAATGTTTTTAATGAAACTACAGTGCCTTTGGAAAGTATTCAGACCCCTTGACTTTTTCCACAGTTTGTTATGTTACAGCCCTATTCTAAAATTGATTAAATTATATTTTTTTCGCCTCATCAATCTACACACAATACCCCATAATGACAAAACAAAAACAGGCTTTTAGAAATGTTTGCTAATTTATTACAAATATAAAACTGAAATATCACAATATAACTGACTTGCCTAGTTAAATAAATAAAAATGTTCGATCGGGTTCAAGTCCGAGCTCTGGCTGGGCCACTCAAGGACATTCCGAGACTTGCCCCGAAGCCACTCCTACGTTGTCTTGGCTTTGTGCTTAGGGTCGTTGTCTTGTTGGAAGGTGAACCTTCGCCCCCAGTCTGAGGTCCTGAGCGCTCTGGAGAAGGTTTTCATCAAGGATCTCTCTGTAGTTTGCTCCGTTCATCTTTCCCTCGATCCTGACTAGTCTCCCAGTCCCTGCCTCTGAAAAACAGCCTGATGCTCCAACCACCATGCTTAAACGTAGGGATGGTGCCAGGTTTCCTCCAGACGTGATGCTTGGTATTCAGGCAAAATAGTTCAATCTTGGTTTCATCAGACAAGAGAATCTTGTTTCTCATGGTCTGAGAGTCTTTAGGTGCCTTTTGGCAAACTCCAAGCGGGCTGTTCTGTGCCTTTTACTGAGGAGTGGCATTCATCTTACCATAAAGGCCTGATTGGTGGAGTGCTGCAGAGATTGTTGTACTTCTGGAAGGTTCTCCAATCTCCACAGAGGAACTTTAGAGCTCTGTCAGAGTGACCATCAGGTTCTTGGTCACCTCCCTGACCAAGGCCCTTCTCACCAGATTGCTCAGTTAGGGCAGGTGGCTATCTCTAGGAAGAGTCTTGGTGGTTCCAAACATCTTCCATTTAAGAATGATGGAGGCCACTGTGTTCCTGGGGACCTTCAATGCTGCAGAAATGTTTTGGTAACCTTCCCAGATCTGTGCCTCGACACAATCCTGTCTCTGAGCTCTACGGACAATTCCTTCAACCTCATGGCTTGGCTTTTGCTCTGACATGCACTGTCAACTGTGGGACCTTATATAGAAAGGTGTGTGCCTTTCCAAATCATGCCGCCCCAGAATTAGTGTCACTACTTCGAACTTAGTAAGCCTCCATCTTCCTTTCAATGAAAGCAAGTCTGCATCGTCTAACACGGTGGGAAGCTCCACCAATAGGGCAACAGGACGCAAGTAGACTTGATCCTTGACCTCCGCAGTCCGGATCCTTCCATCTGCACCTGGTATCGTCTTCACTATCCATCCAATGGGCCATGAAGCTCGTGGTAGCTAAGGATCCACTATCATGGCTACTTTCAGTGGCGATTTTAGCATGTCAATCTTGGTGGGGCAAAACATGTTTATGTGGGATGCATGCCAGCAAAGCCACCACACCACACAACACAACATTAAACAATACATTAACTGCACTATAACGGTGACAAACGGTGCCCACAAACTGTTAGGGCTTACATACTGTAAAGCTGTCCCAACAGCAGAGTCCCAACATCAGTCCCAACACCTTACCACTGCTCCACCTGGCATCAGCGGAGCCTTGTCTGGCAGCGAAACAGTTCATTCAGCCTCATTTACTGCTTTAAAAAAACATAGCTGACTTGCTTAAACAAATGGGGTTTCTACTGACAATTGAGATGTACAAACTACGGCGTAAGGGGACAACAAGGGGATAAGAGGCCATCTGTAATTTCGATTAAGACATTAATGAGCGAGCTAGGACGGATGTTGTCAATATAACTATTTGTTCAGCACTTTTGAAATGTACAACGTCAGAATTCAGAACGTGGGACATTTTTACAGTGTTCTCCCTGTACACCCAGTCAGAACTGTAGAATAAATAAAGAGGGCATATAAGCAGAAAATATTCGATGATTACAAATGAAATCAAATCAAAGTTTATTTGTCACGTGCGCCGAATACAACAGTGAAATGCTTACTTACAGGCTCCAACCAATAGTGCAAAAAAGGTATTAGGTGAACAATAGATAGGTAAAGAAATAAAACAACAGTAAAAAGACAGGCTATATACTGTAGCGAGGCTTTAAAAGTAACGAGGCTTCATACAGACACCGGTTAGTCAGGCTGATTGAGGTAGTATGTACAGTGGGGAGAACAAGTATTTGATACACTGCCGATTTTGCAGGTTTTCCTACTTACAAAGCATGTAGAGGTCTGTAATTTTTATCATAGGTACACTTCAACTGTGAGAGACGGAATCTAAAACAAAAATCCAGAAAATCACATTGTATGTTTTTTCAGTAATTCATTTGCATTTTACTGCATGACATAAGTATTTGATCACCTACCAACCAGTAAGAATTCCGTCTCTCACAGACCTGTTAGTTTTTCTTTAAGAAGCCCTCCTGTTCTCCACTCATTACCTGTATTAACTGCACCTGTTTGAACTGGTTACCTTAATAAAAGACACCTGTCCACACACTCAATCAAACAGACTCCAACCTCTCCACAATGGCCAAGACCAGAGAGCTGTGTGTGACGACCCTCCCTTCTGTCTGCCGTATTCTCTCTTTGTTCTTGTTTCCTTATTAGGATGCCGGTGGGCGGAGTTGGGAGGGTCGTCAGCTACATGGGAAACACCTGGGCCAGGTGTGTCCCAGGATAAAGAGACCTCTTCCACATTCATGGAAGAGACACTCTCCATGCAGACACCTTTCTGATTTTGTTGTGTTTCTTGGTGGCCTTTTGGTTGTTTACTTTGGCACCTTTCAACACCCTGCATTATCACATTCATGCATGCAAAACACTCACTTACACTACTGATTACTGATTACACACACCATTGTATATTATACTTAGTTACTTATTTAATAAATATATGTTTTGTTACTCCTTATCTCCACGTTGTCTCCCTTTTGTTATGGGCTTTGAGCCGGTTCGTGACATGTGTAAGGACATCAGGGGTAAATTGTAGACCTGCACAAGGCTGGGATGGGCTACAGGACAATAGGCAAGCAGCTTGGTGAGAAGGCAACAACTGTTGGCGCAATTATTAGAAAATGGAAGAAGTTCAAGATGACGGTCAATCACCCTCGGTCTGGGGCTCCATGCAAGATCTCACCTCGTGGGGCATCAATGATCATGAGGAAGGTGAGGGATCAACCCAGAACTACATGGCAGGACCTGGTCAATGACCTGAAGAAAGCTGGGACCACAGTCTCAAAGAAAACCTTTAGTAACACACTACGCCGTCATCGATTAAAATCCTGCAGCGCACGCAAGGTCCCCCTGCTCAAGCCAGCGCATGTCTGAAGTTTTCCAATGACCATCTGGATGATCCAGAGGAGGAATGGGAGAAGGTCATGTGGTCTGATGAGACAAAAATAGAGCTTTTTGGTCTAAACTTCACTCGCCGTGTTTGGAGGAAGAAGAAGGACACCAAGAACACCATCCCAACCGTGAAGTATGGAGGTGCAAACATCATTCTTTGGGGATGCTTTTCTGCAAAGGGGACAGGACGACTGCACCGTATTGAGGGGAGGATGGATGGGGCCATGTATCGCGAGATCTTGGCCAACAACCTCCTTCTCTCAGTAAGAGCATTAAAGATGGGTCGTGGCTGGATATTCCAGCATGACAACGACCCAAAACACATAGCCAGGGCAACTAAGGAGTGGCTCCGTAAGAAGCATCTTAAGGTCCTGGAGTGGCCTAGCCAGTCTCCAGACCTGAACCCAATAGAAAATCTTTGGAGGGAGCTGAAAGTCCGTATTGCCCACCGACAGCCCCGAAACCTGAAGGATCTGGAGAAGGTCTGTATGGAAGAGTGGGCCAAAATCCCCGCTGGAAGAGTGGGCCAAAATCGGCAGTGTATCAAATACTTGTTCTCCCCACTGTACATGTAGATATGGTTAAAGTGACTATGCATATATGATGAACAGAGAGTAGCAGTAGCGTAAAAGAGGGTGTTGGCGGGTGGTGGGTGGAACACAATGCAGATAGCCCAGTTAGCCAATGTGCAGGAGCACTGGTGGTCGGCCAAATTGAGGTAGTATGTACATGTATAGCTAAAGTGACTATGCATATATGATGAATAGAGAGTAGCAGTAGCGTAAAAGAGGGTGTTGGCGGGTGGTGGGTGGAACACAATGCAGATAGCCCAGTTAGCCAATGTGCAGGAGCACTGGTGGTCGGCCAAATTGAGGTAGTATGTACATGTATAGCTAAAGTGACTATGCATATATGATAAACATAGAGTAGCAACAGCGTAAAAAAGAGGGGGTGGGGGGAACAATACAAATAGTCCGGGTAGCCATTTGATTACCTGTTCAGGAGCCTTATGGCTTGAGGGAAAAACTGTTGAAAAGCCTTTTTTGACCTAGACTTGGCGCTCCGGTACTGCTTGCCATGCGGTAGTAGAGAGAACAGTCTATGACTGGGGTGGTTGGGGTCTTTGACAATTTTTAGGGGCTTCCTCTGACACCGCCTGGTGTAGAGGTCCTGGATGGCGGGCAGCTTAGCCCCAGTGATGTACTGGGCCGTACGCACTACCCTCTGTGCAACCAGTCAGGATGCTCTCGATGTTGCAGCTGTAGAACCTTTTGAGGATCGCAGGACCCATGCCAAATCTTTTTAGTTTCCTGAAGGGGAATAGGCTTTGTCATGCCCTCTTCACGACTGTCTTGGTGTGTTTGGACCATTCTAGTTTGATGTTGATGTGGACACCGAGGAACTTGAAGCTCTCAACCTGCTCCACTACAACCCAGTCGATGAGAATGGGGGTGTGCTCGGTCCTCCTTTTTCCTGTAGTCCACAATCATCTCCTTAGTCTTGGTTACATTTCTCTAAAACAGGTTATAGGCTACATGTGCACCACCAAGTCAGAACAGTAGGGGAAATTAAGAGGTGAAAATAGACCAAATTATTAGGGTGAGGCACATGGGCTACTAACAGCTTACTACACAATATACACTTAGTATTACTTTCTTAGCTACAGTAAACACATCTCCCTGCCATATTACATCATTTATGCAGCAGCATACAAGACATTTATGGACTCACCTTGTGCTGTGCTCACTTGAACAGGAAGGTGGCGAGGCGGTCCTTCGTGGGCAAATTTTGTTATCAAACTTTGTTGTCAAAGTCTGGCATTCTCTGGATTGATGGTGCTTTCAAGACAACTGGGAACTCGAAGAAAAAAAATCAAGGTTGAATCATGATGACGTCAGTGATCTTCTGGTCGTAGCTTTAGAAAGAGGCCCGAGTTCCCGATTTACAATTCAGAGTTGGATGAAAGTTCAAAACGTATTTTCGAAGTCGTAGCTCGTAGCTCGAGTTCCCAGCTGTCTTGAACTCACAGTTAGCCACTGATTCCTTCCAAACCACTCCTTGTTGAATTTGCGATTTCCAACTTGTTGTGGAATGTTTATGTCCAATGGCCGATGAGCACCGATACGTTTTATCTATAATTTCTCTTCATTATTTCTCTTTATATGACAAGGATTAAAAAGGATTTGCCAGTAGATTGTCGACTTGGTTCATGATGATGACTGCTAGGTAATATTTTGAAAGTTTGATGTTGACATGATCAGTCCAATCAAAGCTACTGCAGATATAATGTGATTTGAGGTAATTTTATCTGTGGTCAATGAACATGAGGCTTCTTGGATGGGCACTTCTAATGTAACTATATTGCAGCACCCAAGGGGCTTGAATTTTCGAAATCTCCATATTTTCTGCTGTCTTGCCACACTGCCACAGAAAGCACTGAGCTAGGCTGAAACACCTACATTTTGGAGCTCCCTTACTCAAGAAAACCATGTTTGTATGCGGCTTTATTAACTCAATGATATATATATATTTTTCCCATTGTTTGCAAACTGATATGTGACAAGTATTAAAGACAAAATAACATGCAAAACAGGCTAGCCCCCCCAAAAAAATTATGGGTTGCCACTGGCCACTTTATACAATGTTGGTAACCCATTGTAAAAAAGTGATAATGCCCTTGAAGCCGGTGATTGGAGGATATATTGGCACAACGTGGTCTCGGGCCTAATAACACCCGTGCCAATATATCCTCAAAACACCGGCTTCTTGGGCATTATCACTTCATTAAAGAGCACCCTTGTTCTCAATTCCACCCTGTGGTGACATGGCAGAGTAGCCTACTATGCAGTCTGAGTTGGGAAGAGGAATAGCCTTGTGTAGGACTGTCTGTCACTGAGGCTGCTTGCCAACACACCCCATAAATGCTTTTACGCTTTTTAATTAGTTTATTATCATTTATTTATTTATTTAAGTCTACAAATGCAAGGAAAGCTTTGATTTTACGTTAATGTCTGCCTGCCTCACTGAACCAAACAGAATAATAAATATCCTCTCATTTTATACCTAATAGCTGGAGTGGTTTATTTCCGCTGAATACTCTGGACAGGAATCCAGCCTTTCATTTCATGGATGGTTGTTCAACAGTAGGGAAGAGATGTGCTCCTATGTCAACACACCCGAGAAAAAACGTTGGAGGGGTAAAAAGGTCAAAGTCAAACTCAGTCAATATTGATTAAAGACAGACAGCTAAGAAAGCTTTATTGAAGCTTCACTCCTATTGATGTACTTGCTCTTACTTTACAGAAGGCCTTTGATACATCGGGCTCTGCTGAGTGCATAGGAACAAATCAACAACACGCACTGAATGAGAAGCCAAATATACCTGTGTTAATGAATCTTCATAAGTGCACCATGTTCTGAGATGTCCATGTCCCCGTATCTACTAATGAAGCGGACTGGGAGGGGAAGGGAGCCTTCTCTGCACAATGTCTCTGACCATGTTGCAGCATCATGTTAATCATTAGCCTAAATAGACTATTTTAATGCACTGTGTTGAAGTGTTTGTTCTGTGTTTCAACTATGATATCACTAAAGAAATGATGAAAAACACATATAGGTTATGATAATGACAGGAAACATTGTTGCTATTAAAAATAATTATAATATATTTATATTATAATAAGTAGTAGTGGTGTTATCATGACTCTCGTGCCACAGGGACTTTTATTAGTAGCGACGCGCTGCTGCGCTGACAGAATGATTGACATTTCATCGCGCGCTCTGTACGCCGCACCTGTTTTAATCCCGCAAAACTGGAAATCCGAAGCACAGCACACAGAGAGTCGGCCGCGCACATGTTACTGATATACACACCTCGTCCCACATTTATAGGATATACTGAAGTCAGGGAGTCGACGAAGTGGGAGAGCAGGAACACTGTGCCTGCACCCAGACGGAGATGCCAGGACTTTACAGCCTTTTCGGCATCATGTAGGACAGGATGAAGCCCTGCACACCCGTGTTGATTAGGAGGAGTGAAGTGGACGGAGTGACAGATGCTTCCTTGACCAACTCTTCAAATGTTGATGACCGAAGGATGGAGAAACAGACCTTGGTGACAGCTATCAGTTTGTCCATGAGCCTGGCGTCACTGGTGCTTCTCATCACCGCTATCATGACTGACCACTGGTACGAGACGGACACCACACGGCACAGGCAGAACTGCGACCAGTTCGGTCCGGACGCCAACGAACACAAGAACCGGTTGATGCCCATCTATCACCTGCCCCTGATGGACAGCAGCAATCCTCGGAGGAACCAGGCGCTGCTCCGGGCGATCCACGTCGGGAGTAGAGAGGAGCTCCTGGAAAATTGGAGGTCCATTTTGGGAATGGGAATTTTAGAAACGGAATGCGGGCGCCCCATTTTCTCCACTTACTCTGGACTTTGGAGGAAATGTTATTATCTAGGAAAGGACAAGGACATCGACAACCTCATATCCAAGGGTAAGAGATGCGGTGGGGAATTTGACCCGGGGCCCAGTGCGGTGCAGTGAAACCGCATCCCTTGGAGATATTACTTAACATCCGACCCAATATACAGGCCTATAACTTTCCTGAAAGAAATAGTAGGCCTTTTTGTAAATGCATGCAATGCTGTTCAATGGTCATTTCAATTAATGATATATCCATTGATCCTTGAAAAAAACTCATGAGTTTAGTAGGCTACAACTGACTTAAACCCATTATAACCCAAAATGTAGTTGTTTTTGTTGTAATTTCAGTGTTTGTAAACAAACAATGTATAGCTTCAAAACATGTTTTAAACTATCATGTTGTCCTCTGAGATTCTGTTTGGGTCTAGCCCATCTGTAAGCCATGGTTGTGTATATTTGTGTCCATTACAAATCTATTAATTTGGATAACCACTATGGCCTAGGTGTGTAGACAGGTTGCATGCGTGGTGGAGTGTGTCCACCATACAGACCTCAGAGAAGCTCTCTGATCTGATCAGCTTCAGACTGCATCTGTCAGAAATCAAGGTCATTACATTTGACCTGACACCAAAGCCATTCTAGGAAGTGTTGGATGTGTTCAATATACATTATATTTCTATGATCCATATCATTTGCATGAGGATAGAACGTGATATCAATATGAATACATGTGAATAGATTAATGGACGCCTTCTGTACATAACATGCTGTGAACTCAATCAATTGGAAACTTGCTCAAAAGCTCGAAATCGTGGAGTTGAGTTTGGTCAGCTAGGGTTCTCAAATAAAAAATGAGTATACCAATTAATATAGTGACAATGGAAATGTCAGTAGGCCAACTTTTTGTAATATTGGTATATAGTTTGTGGAAGGGGAGCAGTTCAGATCCCTGCCATACTTAATGGCACAATTCTACTGAATTACAGTTAATATAAGGAAATCAGTCAATTGAAATAAGGCCCTAATCTATGGATTTCACATGACTGGGCAAAGGTGCAGCCAATCAGAAATAGCTTTCCCACAAAGGGATATATTACAGACAGAAATACCCCTAATTTTCATCAGCAGTCCGGGTAGCTGTCTCAGACGATCACGCAGGTGAAGAAGCCTGATGTGGAGGTCCTGGGCAGGCGTGGTTACACGTGATCTGCGGTTGTGAGTCTGGTTGGACGTACTGCCAAATTCAATAAAATGATGTTGGAGGCAGCGTATGATAAAGAAAATAGCATTAAATTCTCTGGCAATAGCTCAGGGGGACTATCTTGCAGTCAGCAAGTCAATAGCACTTTTTCTCAACACTTGAGACATTGGCGGCATTGTGTTGTGTTACAAAAGCTGCACATTTTTTTTGTGACCTTTTATTGTCCCCAGCACAAGGTGAACCTGTGTAATGATCATGCTGTTTAATCAGCTTCTTGATTTGCCACACCTGTCAGGTGGATGGACTATCTTGGCAAAGATGAAATGCTCACTAACAGGGATGTAAACAAATTTGTGCACAAAATTTGAGAGAAATAAGCTTTTTGTGCGTATGGAACATTTCTGGGATCAGTTATTTCAGATCATGTAAAATGGGACCAACACTTTACATGTTGCGTTTATATTGTTGTTCAGTACACATCACTCCAAAACATGTTAGTTATCAGAGATGTAGTAGACCTATTTGGGTTCGTGCGGCATTTCCACGTTTGGCTTTTACTAGTCTAGAGGAAGTAAAATCTGCCATCTTGTGGGTAACATTCTAACTTACAGCCTCTAAAACCCTATTATGAAGTCTGTTCACATGACATGTAGGTCTGAATATCAAAGTAAACCTTATCGTGTACGTGACTATACCATAGCAACTAATTATATAGAGTTAAGATGCTACAATAAATCATGGCATTAAAGTGAAAGTAGACCCCCTTGGGCTTTATAAAGTCTAGAAACAGGGGAGTCTACTTAATAAATGAGTACAGCTTTTCTCAAGACAACTGTCCTTGAGAAACACTTGCCCTTTTCTATATTTTGGCCTTAACCTGATACACATTATGTTCACACAAGTTATTGTCTCTGTGCAGGTATAGCCCAGCGATGCACCATCATCAAGTACCATTTCTCCCAGCCCATACGGCTCCGCAACATCCCTCTCAACCTGACCCGCACCATCCAGCAGGACGAGTGGCACCTCTTACGTAAGATCCTTTTCTCATTATGAAGGAGGTTCCCCGATGGGCCTGATTCATTCAGACATCCTATTACTCTCCCACTACCTTCCATTCAAAAGGAGGGCATATATTAATTTACATTTACTTCCCGATGTCAGACCTGCGGCGGATCACAGCAGGGTTTCTAGGCATGGCGGCAGCCGTTCTGTTGTGTGGCTGCATCGTGGCGTCTGTCAGCTTCGCCTGGGAGAAGTCTCTCACTCAGCACGTCTCTGGGCTGCTCTTTCTCATGGCAGGTACTGTTACACCCCCCCCCCCCCCTCAAAAAAATCACCTGATTGTGATAGTCTGTTTTCTTAAACAACTGATTTTTCTTGCACATTCTCCTCCTCTCTTTGCGGTCCCTCTTCCTTCTTAGGGATCTTCAGCACCATCTCCCTGTGTACCTACGCGGCCAACGTGTCCTACGACCTGGCCAGGGTCCCTCCCTTCATCTACGGGCTGCCTGCTGACGTGGAGCATGGCTACAGCTGGTCCAGCTTCTGTGCCTGGCTCAGTCTGGGGCTGACGGTGACGTCTGGATGCATGTGCACCACCTTCCCCATCCTCAGCTGTAGCAGCAGCAAAGCCCAGCAGGGCAAGGGTGCCCCCAACGCCGGTGTCTGACACACACCTTGCTGCGTTTGATATACACTTTGCTGTGTGTTACACACACACTGAGCTGCAGCAAGGGCTTGTAGGAAGAAAGAGTCTAATATGTCTGTGTCCGACACACCCCTTTACTGTGTCGGACACACCTCTTACTGCATCTTTCACATCAACAGCCTGCTGACCAAGCCCATCCCCAGACATCTGTCTGACACTGCTGCAGCAGGCGCCTGGGACTAACATTAGACCCTGCATCTAAATCTAGGTTACCTCCATGGAGCAAAACATCCTGGAATTGTGGAAGTATTGAACCATCAATGTTGGCTTCACCCCTGCATTCATGCTTTGTCTGGGGCCTTTATGCAATTATGTCTGTGATTCAGCCTACTGCTACATTTCCTATGTGTGATCAGAATTCAGTGTCATGCAAATAACTGTCAAATCACTGGTGGGAAAACAGAGGCCTTGACGTGTCATCAAAAATGAAAGTTATTTGAAAGGAAAATAACTATAGAAAAGAAGATTGAATTTCTAGAAAGATGTGGCTCAAACTGACATTGATATGTACTCTGACCATAATGGATCAAGCAGAATATACTTAGAATAGCAGATCTCTAACCAAAATTGTAAGGACATCCATTAATCCTCTTGTCAATGGACACAGACCAAACCCCTGTGCATACGCACCTAAACCCCCCATCAATGGATACCAACCCCTAATCCTCCCAGTGGAACCTAAGCGGAGTGTATTTACCTTAGTCTCAGTGGATGTATTCTGTAATCTAATCCCAGATAGTGTATAATTGTTGGATGTGAGTCATTGTCTGATTGGGTAAATAGAGCTGCAGAATTTCAGACTCCTGAGAAGTGAAACTGAGGAACTCAAGAACTATGCATTATTTCCTTCCACCATTAACAAAGTAATTGGAAATATAGAATAAAAGTAGTAACACAATTGGGTTTGACATTCTATGACATTTAAGCATTTCTCTTCATTTTGTGGTAGTACAGTACACGTCGGTGAAATTCTAACCATGTCAAATTGATACAGTGATGGTCTGTGTTTCACAGGTGGTATTGTCTTTGAAGTGTATGTGAATGTCTCTTGAATCCAGTGTATCCATCTCCTAAAAGTCTCACTCAGGCTCCACTATGCAGGGGTTGAGTGTGTGTATACAGTGAGGTTCACTGAGTGTGGTAGTAGCAGTCAGTATCTTGACATACTTGTGAATAAGAGCGTCTATAGCTCCCAGGCTCACTCTGTGGTAGCTTAGGGGCTGTAGTGAGGGGAAAAGGCTTGGGGTATGGGAGGGGTCCACATCCCCTCCTAATCCCACCCCAGTCCCCTCTCCCTGGGTGTGTGAGGTTACTGGTCTGGGGGTCATGCTTTTCTTCAGCAGGCAGGAGAGCTGGGGACTAAGCAGCAAAACCAGGGTCCCACCCACACGGAGAACTCTGAAAAAACATGCATGTTTGATTGATTAATATAAATCAATCAATAAGCAATTCCTTTCTCAACTTTTGCTGTATCCTGGATGTTTATTTGAGCAATTATGAAATTGGGATACGTGATACTACAGTTAGCTAAATACAATACCTTTCCATCTCTCTCACAATCACTGGAAGAGAGGCAGCCATGTCAGTCTTGGTGCCAAACTTCTTCCCAAAAGGGACGTCACAGACAACGACATCCACACTACAGGAAGGCAGTGGAATCTCTTTACAGAAAGGAGGAAAACGAGGAGGAATGAATTAAATCAGGAAATCATGCAGAATAATTTACTGCATTGTGGGTAAACAAATACCATAATACCTACAGTATATCAGGGACAACTGCTACATGTATTAAAACACCTAATTTGATCTACAGTACATACGTCAGAATTAACCACATTTTTATGAAGTCATACATGACAAATGGTCATAAACAGCATACTTCACAATAACTCATGTGTAGTGGATTGGCATTCCTACCCTTGGATGATGCCTGCAGCAGCTGCACCCTATCCCCAAACTTTGCAAACTCCACATTCTGATCAGCTTTCACTAACTGAGACTCATCAATGTCCAGACCCAGGAAAAAGGCATCCTGTTTAGAGAAAAAAACCCACTATGAATTTCTGAACAAAACAACATATTTAAGTGGAATTATACAAATGTAATGGAATTAAAAAAGGATCAGCATGTTTACAAAATTTTTCTGTCAATTACATCCCTTAACTACATCCACATCAAAAATCTAACACAAGCATCCCACATGACATAAAATTAAAATGGGATCAATATAAAAGGTTCCCTCAGAAGACTCACCTGATATTCATGTGCAGCTTCCAGTAGAATAGTTCCCACTCCACACATCGGGTCTATCACACAAGAGCCAGGCTGTTAGAGAGGAGAGAATACATTCAGAACACACTAGGCCAAGCGACGGTGTGAGAAGAGAACAAAATAGTTGGCCCTTTTGATGTTAGCACAGAACCTCAGAACACAACCAAACATCAAAGAGAGGAAGATGAGACCAAACACGTGAGCTGGAGAGAGGAACTCCTTCCATGCCATGAGGTAGCTACAGTACCTTGATGTCTGACAGGGAGGCCATGGCCCAGGCTATAGTGGATCTCAGCCCAGTAGTCTTCATATAACTCCGGTTGGCTAAAGGAAGCCTGGCGAGAAAGAGGGAAGCGTACACTATTAGACATAGTCAACTAGAAGAGATATCCAGAAGGAAATAGACATTGAATACAGTTGTCGACACAGAGGGCAAGAACAGGTTCTGATCATGTCACCAACCTGAGGAGAGGTATCCCGAGGACACAGTGGTCATCACTCATATACACATTCACCTACAGAGGAAACACATGATATACAGTGCATTCAGAAAGTATTCTGACCCCTTGACTTTTTCCACATTTTGTTACGTTACAGCCTTATTCTAATTCTTATTCTATTCTAAATTGATTCAATTAATTACCTTCACACAATACCCCACAATGACTAAGCGAAAACAGGTTTTTAGACATCTTTTGCAAATGTATCAAAACAAAACCTATTTATATAAGTATTCAGACCTTTAGCTATGAGACTTGAAATTGAGCTCAGGTGCATCCTGTTTCCATTGATCATCCTTGAGATGTTTCTACAACTTGATTGGAGTCCACCTGTGGTAAATTCAATTGATCGAACAACGATTTCAAAAGGGCACCTGTCTATATAAGGTCCCACAGTTGACAGTGCATGTCAGAGCAAAAACCAAGCAATGAGGTCGAAGGAATTGTCCATAGAGCTCTGAGACAGGATTCTGTCGAGGCACGGATCTGGGGAAGGGTACCAAAACATTTCTGCAGTATTGAAGGTCCCCAAGAACACAGTGCCTCCATCATTCTTAAATGGAAGTAGTTTGGAACCACCAAGACTCTTCCTAGAGCTGGCCGCCCGGCCAAACTGAGCAATCGGGGGAGAAGGTCCTTGGTCAGGGAGGTGACCAAGAACCCTGATGGTCACTTTGAAAGAGCTACAGAGTTTCTCTATGGTGATGGGAGAAACTTACAGAAGGACAACAATCTCTGCAGCAGTTCACCAATCAGGCCTTTGTGGCAGAGTGGCCAGATGGAAGCCACTCCTCAGTAAAAGGCACACGACAGCCTGCTTGGAGTTTGCCAAAAGGCACCTAAAGACTGTCAGACCATGATAAACAAGATTGTCCAGTCTGATGAAATCAAGATTGAACTCTTTGGCCTGAATGCCAAGCGTCACACCTGGAGGAAACCTGGCACCATCCCTATGGTGAAGCATGGTGGTGGCAGCATCATGCTGTTGCGATGTATTTCAGGGACAGGGACTGGGAGACTAGTCCGGATCGAGGGAAAGATGAACAGAGCAAACTACAGAGAGATCCTTAATGAAAACCTGATCCAGAGCGCGCAGGACCTCAGACTGGAGTGAATGTTCACCTCAAGCAGCACGACACGATCTCCTTCGCATATAGTTGATCAGGCTGTTGATTGTGGTCTGTGGAATTTTGTCCCACTCCTCTTCAATAGCTGTGCAAAGTTGCTGGATATTGGCGGGAACTGGAACACGCTGTCGTACTTGTTGAGCATCCCAAAACATGCTCAATGGGTGACATGTCTGGAGAGTATGCAGGCCATGGAAGAAAATCGAATTTTATTTGTCACAGGCGCCAAATACAACACCTTACCGTGAAATGCTTACTTACAAGCCATTAACCAACAATGCAGTTAAGAAAATAGAGTTAAGAACATATTTACTGGGATATTTTCAGCTTCCAGGAATTGTGTACAGATCCTTGTGTACAGACATGGGGTCATGCATTATCATGATGACACATGAGGTGATGGTGGCAGATGAATGGCACGACAATGAGACTCAGGATCTCATCATGGCATCTCTGTGCATTCAAATTGCCATCGACAATTGTTTATTGTCCATAGCTTATGCCTGTCCATACCATAACCCCACGGCTACCATTGGGCACTCTGTTCACACCGTTGACATCAGCAAACAGCTCCATACAGGTGGTCTGTGGTTGTAAACCCGGTTGGAAGTACTGCCAAACTCTAAAATGACACTGGAGGCAGCTTATGGCAGAGAAACGAACATTCAATTCCAACTTTGCGTTTATTTTTGTTCAGTGTATAAACAGTATAGTCAACATGCCTGAATGCATAATATTTCAATTGACTTTGACACCTGGCATGGTCAGACAAAGAAATATGAGAATCTCCTCACAGGTTGTGGTAATCATCCAATTATGGTTATGGCAAAATGAATATAACCTCCAGATTACCTTCATGTTAGGTTGATGACCATGTACGGTTAACATTACCTCCGTGTTAGGGTGATGACCATGTATGGTTAACATTACCTCCGTGTTAGGGTGATGACCATGTACGGTTAACATTACCTCCGTGTTAGGGTGATGACCATGTACGGTTAACATTACCTCCGTGTTAGGGTGATGACCATGTACGGTTAACATTACCTCCGTGTTAGAGTGATGACCATGTACGGTTAACATTACCTCCGTGTTAGGGTGATGACCATGTACGGTTAACATTACCTCCGTGTTAGGGTGATGACCATGTACGGTTAACATTACCTCCGTGTTAGGGTGATGACCATGTATGGTTCATATTACCTCCGTGTTAGGGTGATGACCATGTATGGTTAACATTACCTCCGTGTTAGGGTGATGACCATGTATGGTTAACATTACCTCCGTGTTAGGGTGATGACCATGTATGGTTAACATTACCTCCGTGTTAGGGTGATGACCATGTATGGTTAAAATTACCTCCGTGTTAGGGTGATGACCATGTACGGTTAACATTACCTCCATGTTAGGGTGATGACCATGTATGGTTAACATTACCTCCGTGTTAGGGTGATGACCATGTATGGTTAACATTACCTCCGTGTTAGGGTGATGACCATGTATGGTTAAAATTACCTCCGTGTTAGGGTGATGACCATGTACGGTTAACATTACCTCCATGTTAGGGTGATGACCATGTATGGTTAACATTACCTCCGTGTTAGGGTGATGACCATGTATGGTTAACATTACCTCCGTGTTAGGGTGATGACCATGTATGGTTAACATTACCTCCGTGTTAGGGTGATGACCATGTACGGTTAACATTACCTCCATGTTAGGGTGATGACCATGTATGGTTCATATTACCTCCAGATCTGGTTTCCTCAGGTCCACTCTCCAGCCCAGCTGTCTGCTCGCCGCTGTTCCAATGATCCTACTCAGATCCTAGACAGACACCATCACAAACAGGACAAAGTCAAATCCTCCTCTATCACCTGATAAAAAAAACACAATAATCTGAAACCTACCAGACTAAACACCTGTTCTTATATGCATTTTGCTTCATAGGTTGAAGTTCCATTAAGAAGCAAAGATGTGACAAATACCTTCTCTCCTCCAAAGTGCATACCTGGGGAGAGAAAAGTCTGGACAGGGCCCCACTGCACCGACAGTTCACTCTGAAAGACACTGTGGATGTCTTTCTGTCACGGCTGCCTTCTCTGCGGTTCTCTTCATCTTTGTCCCCTGCAACACAGTTTACACTTCCAGAGTCTTCTGTTGATGAAATGTGATCCTTGCTTAGTCCTAATTCTTGTCTCTCCCCCCCTAGTCCCAGCTTCTGTGTTCCATTTGGTCCGTTACAAGTTGACCCCTCAACACCACTCTCTTCCTCCATCTTCCTCTTCCTCCCTGGTAGGGCCAGGCTCAAGGTACAGTCGCTTCTCATCATCAGGTCTCTCTGCAGGCATCTCCATGACAACACAGCTCTGGTCCAGTCACTTCCATCACCCATGAGCCTTGACTGGATACCAGATGGTGTTTTAGCTGAGTGTGACAGAAAAATAACTACAGTAAAAATATAAAGTCCTGTGCAAACCATTTAATTGCAGCTTCATACTTTTAATCAGGGAGGATAAATATTCACACAGAATATTTGGTAGGCTTACCTGTTGGGGCCGAGAGTCGCTTTAGAAGTAGAAACAGCCTCTCTGCAGATTTCAGCTCCCTCACTTGCTTTATTTCAAAAGAGGTGGTGAAGAACACTTTTCCAGGGATGTGATCCACCTAAACAATACACATTATTTAGTGCAAACTAAGAGTTCCCTAACATATAATCATGTCAACAACATGAACTTAACAGTTGTTAATAAGAAAAGATTAATAGAGAGCCAGGATGTACGATTGGCTTTTTTCCAAGCAGCCAACCTATGCAATATGCATGCGCAGTCAGCGGCCTGGCTTCCGGCTAGTTAAGAGGAAGACCATTTTATATAAACGGTATTACTTTATTGGCTAGTGTTTCATATAAATGCATTGCACATTATTACTACCCTTAGCTACACGAATACTGTAGCCTGGAACTAACTTATGTCTTGACTACTCACATCTTTGGCTGCAAGTTTGGTCTTCACCTCCTGAATCAGGAAAGGCTCCATGCCGTTCCCTGCGGTGCAATAGAACTTTAGAGCAGCACGCGGACAATTTGAGTCGTTCATACGGTCGAGTTTAGAAATGCTAAGCTATAAAAGTAAAACTCGAAATCTCTATGCCAGTACCTACGTGGGCTGCCATGTTGTTTTGTTTACACGGAAACGGAAATACCGAAGAGGCAACTGGTTATTTCCGCGATGACCAGCAGAGGTTGCTTTAGCACTACAAAAGAGCCTCAATAACACAACTGACAATTGCTAGTTACCACAATCACAAAGTCATAAACCCCGCCTATTTCTAAAATGTATCAAAGTTATTTTAAACCTAACCTTAACCACACTGTTAACCGTATGCCCAACACTAACCTTAGATTAAGATCAAAAAGCAAATTTGTGTTTTCATAATTTTTTTAACGATATAGCCATCTTTGACTGTGGCTGTGGTAACTAGTGATAACCCCGAGAGTTGGGTTATAAAAGTGAATAATGCCATGGAAGGAAATAGCACTTTACGAATGTTTCTGTGAAAAATCCTTTGAATGTGCCAGAGTTGCTCATACATTTTCATGTAGATTTGCATGATCACATAGAAGGCATGCAAATAAAATGCATCAATACTTATTAAATGGATGAACTGTTTGGGAGAGTGTTGTAAAGTTGAGCCATTTTTTACATTCAGTATGACTCCGTCAAGGGAAATATAGTATTATTTCTAACAAAGATATCTACATAGATTTCAGGATGTATTGTATTCCTGGAAATAAACATGACAGTTTACAAAACATAGCTTGTGAAGAAATGTTTTTAAAAGTATCTTACCTTGTATTTGGGGTCAGTTGAAAAGAAGGACTGGATAAGTTGAGAGCCCTACACTTTTCTGTGCTGTATTAAATATGACCTTTTGAAAACCATGTCTATCTTTATTTCCAAAACACAATTCATCACAATCATTTTTTGTTGTATTGTATAATCATTTTCTTAATCATCATTTTTTAACACAGGCGTAACACCTAAAAACATTTGTGTACTGTTTTAAACACTTTGCATAGGCCAGCATATCCCAGCGATAATTTCTTGCTTTAGAAAACACTTACCCCGTGGCCTTTGACTCAATTTACCCCAAGGTACATTTTTGACCTATATTAGCCCCTACAGTTACAAGGATGCACTTTCATGCTCGGGTTTAGGACTTCATGTTGAATCTAATAGAGACCCCAACTGATGTATCGAACAATCTTAAAATGATCTACTTCGGTTTAGATACAAGAATCATGAAAACTCTAACACAATAAATGCAAATCTGTTTTTTGGACCTAACTTGTTACCACTTTTTCCATGTGGTTTCTTCCTTTACAGACTCCATGAAATGACGACCTCTTCCTAAATATTTGGTCAAATTATAAATGTTGTGTATGGTTTCCTAGAAACAAGGGTTGGCTCAACTAACCTTTTGGCTCAACTTACCCAACTCTTCCCTAAACAGGCTTCCATAATGTCTCTGGCATTGAAAGCAATGATTATTTGGGGGAACTTTCTCTTAATCTTTTCAACTCTCAATCACCATGAATCTCCCTCTGTGACCGTCTTTACTACAGCACAGAATGTTCCACTGACATTCGAGACCAGGTGTTCTGACATGCTGAGAAGACATGTGCATACTTGCATATTAAAGTGTTGTCATCTCTCTGAAATGTGTTTGTTTTGTTTAAATATCTAGGCCTACTTCCATAGTTCTGACGTGCATTAGATTGAATGAACACAACATTAGATTGAATGAACACGAAAAAATAAATAAATTGTGTCTTACAATAGAACGACCCTTGTTGCAAAAAATTCCTCAACCCTGATAGAAAGTGCTTCCCTGTAATTTAAGGGCTAATAACACCGTAACATTGTATAACATTATTGTAAGATTAACATTTGACAGAATTAGTTACAATTCGGTCAAAGTTAATGACTGAGAGATAGACCTATTATTTTCTTCAAAATGTCTGACGAAGGCCAGCCTTGGACGTCCAACTTGACACAACTGTGGGAAGCATTAGAGTCAACATGGGCCAGCATCCCTTTGGAACGACACCTCGTGAGACTGTTCTGACAGGGTGAAGATGTTCTTAATGTTTTGTACACTCCATGTAAATAAATAACGCCATTTAGCAGACACTTTTATCCAAAGCAACTTTCAGTGATGCATGCATTTTACCTACAGGTGGGGCCAGCGGGAATCAAACCCACAAACCTTGGTGTTGCAAGCGCCATGCTTTATCTACTGAGTAACACAGGACCACCACTGGCTCCATGTCATCTACAAGACCCTGCTAGGTAAAGTCCCCCCTTATCTCAGCTCGCTGGTCACCATAGCATCTCCCACCTGTAGCACACGCTCCAGCAGGTATATCTCTCTAGTCACCCCCAAAACCAATTCTTTCTTTGGCCGCCTCTCCTTCCAGTTCTCTGCTGCCAATGACTGGAACGAACTACAAAAATCTCTGAAACTGGAAACACTTATCTCCCTCACTAGCTTTAAGCACCAACTGTCAGAGCAGCTCACAGATTACTGCACCTGTACATAGCCCACCTATAATTTAGCCCAAACAACTACCTCTTTCCCAACTGTATTTAATTAATTAATTTATTTTGCTCCTTTGCACCCCATTATTTTTCTACTTTGCACATTCTTCCATTGCAAAACTACCATTCCAGTGTTTTACTTGCTATATTGTATTTACTTTGCCACTATGGCCTTTTTTGCCTTTACCTCCCTTCTCACCTCATTTGCTCACATTGTATATAGACTTGTTTATACTGTATTATTGACTGTATGTTTGTTTTACTCCATGTGTAACTCTGTGTCGTTGTATCTGTCGAACTGCTTTGCTTTGCTTTATCTTGGCCAGGTCGCAATTGTAAATGAGAACTTGTCCTCAACTTGCCTACCTGGTGAAATAAAGGTGAAATAAAAAAATTTAAAAAATGTAACAATGGGTTATCATATTGTTGTCGTTGAATGGAAACAATCTTTTTTTTTCAGAATCACTGCAGCAGATTGTTCTAATAACAAATCTCTAATAATTGTGGCATGAAGTCATGTTCTATTTGAACAACACCCATTTCTATTTGAACATGTTCTATTTGAACAACACCCATTTCTATTTGAACATGTTCTATTTGAATTTGACATCTAGGCCTACATCTCTGCATGTTTCTCCTGCTAGTTAATTCTTTTTAAATTCTCATTTCAGACTCTTCATCAGTGCGATATATTAGATGTATCCATGTAGAAACTAGACATTAATACTGTTTCACGAGCTGCCATTTGAAATAATTAGCTTCACTCTTCTGGTTAAATGCTACATTGTTTAAAATGGTGGACCAGCCTTAGAACTGGCATGATCTATCGCTCTGCATTAACTTGTTTTTATTTTCTACGCCCCATAAAACACAGAAGGGAATGGGGAGTACAGCGGACTAACTGGGAGAGTAGCTATAAGGAAACAACAGGGCAATCATACAACTTCATCGCCACGTCTAATTACTGCATATTAGCTGTCAAATCTTTATGCACTGTTAGGGGTAAATAAACTCTGAGTGAGATGTCTTCACTATAATGACATTGTTTCACTGATTAATTAATCCGCCATTTTGATAAGCAGAGTTAATCTCTTTGGGACCTGTATTGTATGTCTGACTGGACACCAAGGGCCATACAAACCAATTAAATGTTATTTCGCTCTGAGCCTCATTCTCCAACATTACACTTCATCAAGCTATCTCAGTGTCTATCCCGTCTCTACTAACCACGTCCTAACCCACCCTTTACAAGCTGTAATGTAGCCTCAGAGACTGGCTGAGACAAGACATGCAACTCAGTCTCTCCCTCTTTCTCTCTCTACTAACCACGTCCTAACCCGCCCTTTACAAGCTGTAATGTAGCCTCAGAGACTGGCTGAGACGAGACACGCAACTCAGTCTCTCCCTCTTTCTCTCTACTAACCACGTCCTAACCCGCCCTTTACAAGCTGTAATGTAGCCTCAGAGACTGGCTGAGACGAGACACGCAACTCAGTCTCTCCCTCTTTCTCTCTCTACTAACCACGTCCTAACCCGCCCTTTACAAGCTGTAATGTAGCCTCAGAGACTGGCTGAGACGAGACACGCAACTCAGTCTCTCCCTCTTTCTCTCTCTACTAACCACGTCCTAACCCGCCCTTTACAAGCTGTAATGTAGCCTCAGAGACTGGCTGAGACGAGACACGCAACTCAGTCTCTCCCTCTTTCTCTCTACTAACCACGTCCTAACCCGCCCTTTACAAGCTGTAATGTAGCCTCAGAGACTGGCTGAGACAAGACACGCAACTCAGTCTCTCCCTCTTTCTCTCTCTACTAACCACATCCTAACCCGCCCTTTACAAGCTGTAATGTAGCCTCAGAGACTGGCTGAGACGAGACACGCAACTCAGTCTCTCCCTCTTTCTCTCTCTACTAACCACGTCCTAACCCGCCCTTTACAAGCTGTAATGTAGCCTCAGAGACTGGCTGAGACGAGACACGCAACTCAGTCTCTCCCTCTTTCTCTCTCTACTAAGCACGTCCTAACCCGCCCTTTACAAGCTGTAATATAGCCTCAGAGACTGGCTGAGACAAGACACGCAACTCAGTCTCTCCCTCTTTCTCTCTCTCTGACCATGTTTGAGTGTGTTAATACTGGGTTGCACTCTCCCCCCACCCCTTTTGCCCTCAGAACAGCCTCAATTTGTCAGGGCATAGACTCTACAAGGTGTCCCAATAGGAATGCTGGCCCATGTTGACTCCTACGCTTCCCACAGTTGTGGCAAGTTGGCTGGATGTCCTTTGGGTGGTGAACCATTCTTGATAAATACAGGAAACTGTTGAGTGTGAAAAACCCAGCAGTGCTGCAGTTCTTGACATAAACTGGTATGCCTGGCACCTACTACCATACCCTGTTCAAATGCACTTAAATATGTTGTATTGCCCATTCACCCTCTGAATGGCACACATACACAATCCATGTCTCAATTGTCTCAAGGCATAAAAATCCTCTTTCAACCTGTCTCCCCCCCTTTATCTACACTGATTGAAGTGGATTTAACAGGTGACATCAATAAGGGATCATAGGTTGCACCTGGATTCATCTGCCAGTCTATGTCATGGAAAGAGCAGGTGTTCTTAGTGTTTTGTATAATAGTGTACATTCCAACTATGACCATAGAAGAGAAAACAATGTGATTTATATTGTGCTTACTGAATGAAGTTAAAAGTCAAATCAAATCAAATCAAATGTATGTATATAGCCCTTCGTACATCAGCTGATATCTCAAAGTGCTGTACAGAAATCCAGCCTAAAACCCCAAACAGCAAGCAATGCAGGTGTACAAGCACGGTGGCTAGGAAAAACTCCCTAGAAAGGCCAAAACCTAGGAAGAAACCTAGAGAGGAACCAGGCTATGTGGGGTGGCCAGTCCTCTTCTGGCTGTGCCGGGTGGAGATTATAACAGAACATGGCCAAGATGTTCAAATGTTCATAAATGACCAGCATGGTCGAATAATAATAAGACAGAACAGTTGAAACTGGAGCAGTAGCACGGCCAGGTGGACTGGGGACAGCAAGGAGTCATCATGTCAGGTAGTCCTGGGGCATGGTCCTAGGGCTCAGGTCCTCTGAGAGAGAGAAAGAAAGAGAGAAAGAGAGAATTAGAGAGAGCACAGCTAGCAGCTAGCATTCAGACCAGCCTTACTGATTCAACCTTAGTTATTAACTACATGAGTGGTCTGCAGCCAGCTTTGATCCACTACAGTGTAAAAACACAACCCAATTATCTTCCTTTCATTACACTGAACAGTAATGGGATACAAAATAAAATAATACTATAAGTGACAAATTTGTGAAATGTATGGGCATTATTAATGCTGTAATTCCCTTATTCCTTAGTTTGCGGGTACATTTTCTGAAATGTTAAAAATCTCTTGAACTGTCGAGCAGTACAGTATATCCGCCAAACAACGTGCATATTGACTCAGTGGGTGATTTACATTCAAAGTGGGGGCCTTAAGAGGCGAAATCAGTTGAAATGGCAGTAAATGGCTAGGTGTGAGTGTACCCAGAATCTGGGTAATGACTGAGCACATTCATTGTGAAGGTGAGTGACTCATGTTGATTACAGGGTCTGAGCCAATTTCCATGCTTGGCTTCCTGCTAAGCGGCTCTGTTCAGCATTTGTATTGCACTGCCTCCCCACTTCATGTTCACATGGAAATGAGACCTTTCACTTTGGTGTAGGAACAGAGAGAGAGAGAGAGAGAGAGAGAGAGAGAGAGAGAGAGAAGACTGCGAAGACGTGACAGCGATGCACAATACCAGAAGGATTTGGGAAGGGAGTGTTTGCAGAGAGACCAGACACATTGAAACATGTGCGGCTGTTCATGTTTGTATAACAGGTTGCTGTAATGTCACTATTGTCATCCAGAGTGATGGTATCATTGCTACTGCTCAGATCGTACCCTCTGATCTAGTGTCTACCATCTTGAAGTTCCTTACTCTAGTATTGCTCTGGCCTTTGCAGATTCAGATTGCTGTCATTACTACTACTGCTAACGTAGTGTAATATAGACAATTCCCATAAACTTGATGAGTCACCATTTATAGTTTGTTCTGATGGAAATGATCCAACTGACTCGATTATTTAATGTGTAAAAATGATATTGTATAATAATAAACTACATGTATCAATCTGACTCCATTACTATGTGAATGCTATAGGCCCATACTCATGTCCTGTGGGTATAGCCAAGGTTGCGAGCCTTGCGTCACCACTCATAATAATACTATAAAATGCACGTGTCTAGGTTTACCTTTATGCAATTATTAGAGGCTAAGGAACAAAGCGCTAATATATAGCAATCAATGTCCTAGCATTAAATAATTGAATTCACCTTAGCTCCAGTGGAGGCTCCTCAGAGAAGGAAGGGGAGGATTATGAGTGATTATGACAACTTCCGGAAGAAGTCCTCCAACCTATCAGAGCTCTTGCAGCTTGAACTGACATACTGAAAGAATAAGCTACAGCTAGCTAGCACTGCAGTGCACAAAGTGTGGTGAGTAGTTGACTCAAAGAGAGAGAAAGACAATAGTTGAACAGTTTTGTACAAATTAATTTATTCTAAAATGAAGGAGAAGCAAGAGAGAGAGAGATTTCATCCTTTTTTTTCAGTTTCAGTTACACTTATTTAGCTAGCAAATGCAGCTGGCTAGTTTAGCCTACTTAAACACCCTGCTCAAACAAAGGAATGCTATGTTAGCTAGCTGGCTATAACTATCCAACTCAACACTTGAACTCTTTCAAGTCAAGGTAAGCTTTTGGTTTAACTAATTTATTGCCACCAGAGCCCGCCTGTGTAAGTGCTAAACTGCTTAATGACTGTACGCTGTAACGTTGCTGCATGATTGTAGCGTGTTTACTATTGCACTAGTTCTATTAGCTATGTTGACTATGACGTTACTTTAGCTAATATGGTGACAATGGTGTAGGCTGTGTGTAGCGGTTATGATATGGTTTGGCTTGGAAAGGTTTTTTCACCTGGTCACATACAGCTGATGTGTCAGGTCAGAGGAAGAGAGCGCATAGATGCGAGAAGGAATACAATGTGGCTACTATGAAAGTGAACTGTGTTTACATGTGATCTCAGGTGAATTTCTTTTTGCATATTCTGTTGAAGAAACATTTCTTAAATGTAAGCAAACGGAACAAAACGTGCATAACCATACCTGAATATGTCCAATAGAAACTCTTGTTTGCAACTGTTGGAGTAATGATTACACTCGTCATCAGCTAGATGCAGGCAAGAGTGTGCAAGGCGGTATTGAATGTTTGTTTTTTCAAAAGTAGTGCACTGAGCCTTTAACAGTCCTTTATTAGCGGAATGATATAGCCGTCTGCAGCGCCCAAAATCAATGACAAGTTCTCTCAACCAGTGGCATATGGGCTTTTTAGGGGAGCACTGATGTCGCCCTTTGATAAGCAGTGCCTACTTTATCAAAGGCAGGGGCGCAAAATACTTCACTTGTCCATTCCCAGCGCGCCTCTCCAGGGTGCTGTTGGAGAGACTCATCTCTGCAGCGCTCCACCAACGTTCTGTCAAAAAAATAAACTAACATCATGTAGTAGATAGAGGATATGGTGGAATGAGTATGTGGCCTTTTCTGTAGCCTACAGGCTGGGAAATAAAATGTATGACAATGTAATGAGCCGGACACTTTTAACATCATGCAGGTTTCTCCGATCAAATAGCCTAATCTAGATGGTGCCCAAGCAAATAAAAAAATTGCTGTCATGTTAACAAACAACATATTCTAACAACAGGACAGTTCAAAGTAAAATGGACAATATGGAATGGACAATCACCATTGTTGTCCAGGAGTTTCACCCCATTGTCGTGATCAGTGGTTTCAAGTTTGTAGCCTATCCGTCAATTTTTGACAAGCTGATCATAGCGAAAAATACAATTCTTCTGCATTTCCCGCCGTGTAGCCTAAACATATTTCAAATAGGCTCACGATAACTCCTGATAAAGATGGGTAGCTGATACTCAGAGCTTCAATAGCCAAATTGATTAGTCACAGGAATCAGGCCTAGTAAAGCCAATGGCCTGTTTTTACAACTGGTGGGCCTACCACATGGTAGCAGAATGTCGAGGACCGGCTCTGAATCCAGCCACTATTTATCGTTGGGTTTTGCCTGGCTAATATCCTACAGAAACAGGCTGCAATATTCAAGGTCAATTAAATCAAATGATATCCAACTATAGAGACTCCCCTTGTCTCCTGAAGTCCTTATTTTTTGTGGGCAAATGTTTTCACCATGACCTGTATATCCAGGTTACGGGCCCGACTGTTTTCTATACTGAGTATTGACAACCCAGACAGTCTTTCCTGAGACATTGTGCATTATATCTCTATTGCGCTGCACACAATTTAAACTTAGTCTTGAATGATGCATGCCAAGACATACCAGAGATAAGGGATTGTTGATGTTATTATATATTTTATCCACAAAGTAGTGCATTGGGCCTTTAATGTTATTGTATCAGTGGCCCATTATAGCCGCCTGCAGCGCTGGCCAAATGTTTTTCCAGCACCCAATATTTAGTTTTGAACTGGGTACCAGCAGAAAAGTGGTAAATTTCCTGCAGTGTTAACACCACATAAACAAATGTCCTCCTCCATAAAGGTTGTAATGTATCCCTTGATAAGGTCCGAGGCCAGAAGGAGCAGGCCCGAACCTCACCAACAAACCTGGTGTGCTTCCAAACAAGCCTTACACAACAATTAGTCACTTATCACCAGGGATCCAGGAGGTAATTAAGGCACAATTATCATGCAATTAAACGGTAATTTGATAAGGCAAGACATCAGAGATCTAGTGAATGGGATTTGATAACACTGGGGGAGGAACATTAGCCCCTGCTCAAGTCTGTTCTCTTGATTGTGATGGATCTGAGCCTCTGCTGTGGTCTGATGTCTGTCGCATACAAAACCCTTATTATGTGACAGTTTGGCAGCCTTCTCCAGTAATGGGCTTAGACCCGACAACCAGGGCCTCCCTTAAGTAATGATGGAAGGAAAATGTGCTCCAACTTCAAAGCAAGGCAAAATCAACAAAATACTGAAATATTCTTTCTTCAACGAGAATGTTCTGTCTCTTTTTGCCTGTATGAAAAATAGATTTACTGTCATGTTTTTATACTGTTTAAAGCCCACAAAGTCTTCTGCCTTTTGCACAAATGTTCAATGTCTTCAGATGGCTCCAAAATAATAACCTTCTAATGTCTCTTTGTGTACTTACCCTTCAGCAAGAAAAACACTGAGCCAAAATGACCCAACCCATCAAAAGACAATAACATTTGAGAGAGAGAGCTGTTTGGTGTGTATTTAACCACCATCGTTTCTGAAATGTCATAGCAATGATAAAAACGCCATTCCTACTGTTGCTGCTCTTCTCACTATGAGAGATTGCTAGAATATATATCGTTTCCTAGAATATACCCTCGGCTAGACCTTTTACTGTAATGTGACCTTGTCAGTGTTGATTCTCGACCACTACCTCCGGAGGTCGAGCACGACACTCACTCGACAGTTGCCCCCCTCCAAGCAGGGCAGTGTAAACAGAATTGTCTCATTGAGCACAACACTCCCACAATAAAAACAAAAGGCAACAGTAAACATGTCGTTCCCCACGAATGATGCAGAGTGCACCAATGATGACATATAGCCTATATTAAACCGTTTACAATGTCAATTTCCCTCCAGAAATGAACCCAATAACATATTGATTAAAAAAAGCTATATCTTTAGGGCCTGTACACGGTCCATATGATCAGGCAGTTGTGCTATTTCAGCAGTAAACATGATCACCTGTCTGATGCAGCATGGTAGCTACATGGCTGAAGCATGATCACCTGTCTGATGCAGCATGGTAGCTACATGGCTGAAGCATGGTCACCTGTCTGATGCAGCATGGTAGCTACATGGCTGAAGCATGATCACCTGTCTGATGCAGCATGGTAGCTACATGGCTGAAGCATGATCACCTGTCTGATGCAGCATGGTAGCTACATGGCTGAAGCATGGTCACCTGTCTGATGCAGCATGGTAGCTACATGGCTGAAGCATGATCACCTGTCTGATGCAGCATGGTAGCTACATGGCTGAAGCATGATCACCTGTCTGATGCAGCATGGTAGCTACATGGCTGAAGCATGATCACCTGTCTGATGCAGCATGGTAGCTACATGGCTGAAGCATGGTCACCTGCCTGATGCAGCATGGTAGCTACATGGCTGAAGCATGATCACCTGTCTGTTGCAGCATGGTAGCTACATGGCTGAAGCATGATCACCTGTCTGTTGCAGCATGGTAGCTACATGGCTGAAGCATGATCACTTGTCTGTTGCAGCATGGTAGCTACATGGCTGAAGCATGATCACTTGTCTGTTGCAGCATGGTAGCTACATGGCTGAAGCATGATCACCTGTCTGATGCAGCATGGTAGCTACATGGTTGAAGCATGATCACCTGTTTGTTGCAGAATTTTGGCTACATGGCTGAAGCACAGGGTTGCTTTTCTGCATTGTTTACCACAATGGGCTAATCATTAGCTAGATCACATACTCTAAATATGATCATGTTGCTTTTTTAATGTCCTTAAACTCCCACTGGCACTAAAAAAATCATGTGATTTTTTTGTGTGTGTTTATAATAGAGGCCTGCTGTTTATGCATTCCAATGGCCGACAAGATTCCCACAGTTACTTATTTGATATTCATGTCAGACACACAATATTGTAAACAAAAGTTTTTTTTTACAAGGAGTTGAGGAATACATTATACATCACTGACAAGCTGGGATCCCACTCTTTTCAATAATTGCAATCAAAACTGTTGTATTTTCCCGAGATTATATTTAGGAATGTTGCATAGTGACTGGGTTTATTAGAACCATATACAGATTAGAACACATTTATTTCTGTGCAGCAATCAGCTGTGTGAAGAGTTGCGGCTCTCTTGCCAACAACAGTTGATATTCAGTTTATAAATAAAGGACGTAGCTCATGAACAGCTTCGGAAGCTAATCTGTTTTTTTACCTCTTAAAGATCCGCCCCTTTTTTCCCAATTTTCGCCTGAAATGACATACCCCAATCTAACTGCCTGTAGCTCAGGACCTGAAGCAAGGATATGCATATTCTTGATACCATTTGAAAGGAAACACTTACATGCTTTTGAATTGTTGCATTATTCAAGAGTGTAATATGGTTTTGTTGCATTAAGCAAGAGTGTAATATGGTAGATGAAAAGTTGCTCGCATAGCTAGTTGAATAGTTTACACGCTTAAAAGGCTCGTTACATTTTGACAGGAAAATGGTCCAATTCACACACTTATCAAGAGAACATCCCTGGTCATCTCCACATAAAACTGCTGAACAATGGTTGAGTATTGGTTTAGCATACACTAACACTGTAATGGATAGTTTGACTGCATTCACTATGAAAACTGAAGTCATGGTAAAATAAAACACATTACACGAGTACATGACTCAAAGTCCTTGTCCCATTTTATAAAGTTAAAGACGGTTAATGTGTTGGAAGCTTTTAGAAAGTTAAAGACGGTCAATGTGTTGGCAGCCCTTGGCCCATTTTATAAAGTTAAAGAAGGGAAATGTGTTGGCAGCCCTTGGCCCATTTTATAGAATAAAAGGCTCAATGGTTGCTCGACCTTGCAGTATTCAGTAGGGGGAGCTCTCGTTTTTCCCCTGCCCTAGTTTCTCTCCCTGTTGTCTTGGATTTAGTGCTGCAGTGTAGAAAATCGGGCCACTGTCTGCCATATTAGCTGGCGGCTGGATACAACGGTAAGGAACACACTCCCCGGTAAATGCCTTACAGTAAGGGAAGAGCCCAAAGCTAAACGAACGCAGTTGATATGTGAAGTGTTGTTCGATTATTTGTAACGTTTTTTTATGGCATGGTTATTCATACTGAGAGAATGGCGATATGATGAAATCAACAACTTCCTTTCTGTGCACTGTACGTGATCCTGTTCATAATTATTTTTATTGAATGCTTTTTAAAAACGTTTTAAAAGCTTTTACAATGTTTTAGCACGTAACCAATTGCTTTATAAAGAGACGCATACAAATCATCTCACCACTTACACTAGGCGAAGGATTAGAATGAATTTAGGCTACTCTATAAGGAGGACAGTTGTTTACATGGCATGTACAGAGGCATAACTAACCAAAGGTTAACCTGAGGTTAATGAATCATTCTAGACTGAAACTGAAAGTGTGTCTCAAATGTATACTTTATGAACTGTGTAATAAACACTGTATGATAAACACTCTACTGTGTTTAAGCTTTCTTCTCTATGTCTTCGACAAGGCTTTTTTCTCATCGTGCATTTACATCAACAACACACTCGCCTGCCCACCCCCAGATATCCTGACGTTCATCATGGGGCAGTTGTTGGCCTCAGAACAGGAGCAGTCGGAGGCTCAGGTTGCTGTTGGCTCTCTGCTCTACTCCGCCATGTTGGAGGCCGGTGCTCTGCCTGATGTTGCCGTCGACCACTATCTGCTAGCTAATCCAGAGAGCCTGGACTCCAGGGCCCACCTACAGGACCACCTCCGCCAGCTGCAGGGGCACGTAGGTAACCGGGCGCCCACCTACCTGAAGGAGCTGATCAGCCGCCTGGTCGCTTTCTCTGACGAGCCCAAGGTTGCAGGCCTGGTGGGCTTTGTGGTCTCCATGGTGATGGAGATGGCATATGCCTCGTCCAGAGGGTCAGTGAGGTCAAGGGGTTGCCAAGTCGAGGAACGGCGAGCGGAGCTCCAGGACGTTATGGAGGAATACCTCAAGCGCTGCCGGATGCACTTGAAGGATGAGCAGAAGCTGAGAGAAGACACCCAGCGTCTGGAGGGCCAGCTGAGCTACTTGCTGACCCAGCTGAAGAACACCATGCTCAGGGAAGGCCCCAGCTCCAAGGCCCTGAAGCACTGGGCCAGCGGCGCCGCCTTTCACACGCAGATGCTGCTGCACCTGACCAGGCTAGATCAGAGAGGAGACCCGCTGGTCGTCCAGGCTGCAATGGAGCAGTACCAAGAGGACTTCAGAGAGATTCTACCTGCGTACAGATGCTACAAAGCCAGTACGGTGACTGTGATAAAGTGTAGGGGAGGGCTGCAGACCGGGGAGGATCCTCTGACTGAGGGGAGTGTGACTGGGTTCACTGTGGTGGATAAAGAGTTAGGGAAGAGTGTGAGTGTACCCCTACCTGAGGACGCTCCCCCTGGCATTGTCCTGATCACTTCAGATATGTGTGCTCAAGCCTATTTAGAGCGACTGTTCTCTCCACAAGGCCCCATAGCAGAGCTGGAGAGGTACTTTCTCAACAGCAGAGAGAGTCTACGCATGAAGTTGATGGTACAAGAACCAACGGACCCCAACGAGAGGCTGAGCATAGTGGAAACAGAACCCCTAGACAGAAGATAGCACATGTTCATGTTGACTTTCATACAGGCAAAGGCAAGATGCAAAATCCACAGAACTGAACGAACACTCTTGACTAAATGTGCATTTATTGTATTGTATGTATGATCAAATGTTGAATAATAATCTGGTTTATTCAATGCTAATGTTCTCCTATGACTTTCTGAGAAAATATATTATAAAAGCACATTAATAATTCCTTCCCACGCAAATGAATTGTCATAATGCGAGAAACTAATTGTACAGACACAAATGGCAAAAGTAGCACAGTTCACAGTACTTAATTGTCTATGGTATTGAAAGGGATGCTTGAGTGCAGTTTGCAGGTTTGAATTGATTTCTTCGTGCTTTGTGGAAGTGGTTCTTTCTTACTTTGTCCTCACATTCAGTTCAATAACCTTTTCTACAGCTTTGTAGAGTGCTCGGAAGCAACAGCTGATTCTTTAAAAATAAACTCTTAATGGTTTTGCTGCTGCCATGGCTGAATGTAATGTAGGAATGTGTCAAACTTTATCGAGGCCTGTCAAATTGAATGCCATTTGAGTCACACTTCATTGCTACAATTACAAGTCAAAGTGAGAGACGGAGCTGCTCTCCTAATGCTACGTGATTAGTACTCTGCACTTCTACACTTTCTAAAGCTCTCTCTTTTATTCTCGATCTCCATCCCTTTCTCTTTCTCTTTTCTCTCCTCCTTGCCTCTCTCTGTCACGTAGCATTAGCTATCCATGTGAGGTGGGCCTGTGAGCCAACACTGCCAGAGGAACAGAGTTGGACTCTGTGATGTCACTCTGCGCAGACCTGCCACCTTTAACACCCTACTCTGACATCTCAGCCACTCTTACTGTAACTCAAATCCTCCTTTTCAGAGTTAGTTACTTAGAGGGGGGGGGGGGAGCTACCAGACTTTTAAACTTAGCACCCAGCAGAGATACCCTGTGGTGTCACATGTAATGTATAATGTTTCTGAAAGGCCAAAGGGTGTGTTTTTGTCATTATAGATAGCTACTGCAGTGGAGCGTGACTGTCTTCTCTTAGTGTTAGCAGAGAGGGGTGTGTGTAGTGTTATCCATCTATCCTCGGGGTATTCACACACACACACACACACCCCTGCTGGATGCTTATCCCTTAGCTTAGCATTCTGACCCCCCCATGGTAATGATGTTGGACTAGAAGATGGCACTGGGCCTTCTGCCGCACCTTGCTGGTCTCTCTAGGCAGACTGGTTGCCTCCTACATTAACAATGTTCCGACATACACATGTACACAGATACAAGAATCGGTTGGTTTAGTTGGAAATTGATGTGCAGGAAAACCATCCAGAGCCGTTTCCGTTTGTGCCCTGGTATAAACACCGTTGTACAGACAGTGTACAACAGTGTGGACAGAGTGACTCATTCCAGGCACAGCCACACAACCTTTGGCATACAACCATGACTTATTCAACATTTTGTTGTGTTACAGCCTGAATTCAAAATGGATGAAATATTCTCACCCATCTACACACCATTACCCCAGTGAAAACGATGTTTTAGAAAGGTTGTAAGTGGCTTTGCCATAGGTTCACAAGATCACATCCCTCACTCTAGAACCCCAGACAGATAGCTTCTCAAACAGATGCATTTTATTTGACAGTTTATTAACATGCGCTGTTGAGTACACCTTCCTTCCTGACTTTGTCTGGTCCTTCACTTTATGACACAGGACACATAGATCTCTGTCCTAGATGTGCTGTCTTAATCATTTTAGTGCCGGCTATGGCTGTTATTTTCAGGGCTGACAATGCAGCCTGTCGGAGGACTGTTTGATGTTTGATCTTTTGTCTCTGGAATGAAAGTGATATTAAAGTATTATTTTTCCCTGCTGGGGGGATAGTTCATGTTGCAGATGAAACAATAAAAGGATGAGATATCTTCAGAGATCAGTGTGATGCATGATATTTATTCATCTAGAATGGGAATTGAGGTATGTACAGTGCATTCGGAAAGTATTCAGACCCCTTGACTTTTTCCACATTTTATAATGTCACAGCCTTATTCTAAAATGGATAAAATATATATTTTTTCCCACTCATCAATCTGCACACAATATCCCATAATAACAAAGCAAAAACAGCTTTTTAGAAGTGATTACAGCCTCGAGTCTGGAGTTTGACGCTATAAGTTTGGCACACCTGTATTTGGGGAGTTTCTCCCATTCTTCTCTGCAGATCCTCTCAAGCTCTGTTAGGTTGAATGGGGAGCATCACTGCACAGCTATTTTCAGGTCTCTGATGTTCGATTGGGTGCAGGCTTTAGCTGCGCCACTCAAGGACATTCAGAGACTTGTCCTGAAGACACTCCTACGTTGTCTTGGCTGTGTGCTTAGGGTTGTTGTCCTGTTGGAAGGGGAACCTTCACCCCAGTCTGAGGTCCTGAGTGCTCTGGAGCAGGTTTTCATCAAGGATCTCTCTGTACTTTGCTCCATTCATCTTTCCCTCGATCTTGACTCTCCCAGTTCCTGCCGCTGAAAAACATCCACACAGCATGATGCTGCCACCACCATGCTTCACCGTAGGGATGGTATTGGCCAGGTGATGAGCGGTGCCTGGTTTCCTCCAGACGTGATGCTTGGCATTCAGGCCAAAGAGTTCAATCTTGGTTTCATCAGACCAGAGAATCTTGTGTCTCATGGTCTGAGAGTCCTTTAGGTGCCTTTTGGCAAACTCCAAGCGGGCTGTCATGTGCATTTTACTGAGGAGTGGCTTCCGTCTGGCCAGTCTACCATAAAGGCCTGATTGGTGGAGTGCTGTAGAGATGGTTGTCCTTCTGGAAGGTTCTCCCATCACAACAGAGGTACTCTGGAGCTCTGTCAGAGTGACTATTGGGTCCTTTGTCACCTCCCTGAACAAGGCCCTTCTTCCCCAATTGCTCAGTTTGGCCAGGCAGCCAGCTCTAGGAAGACTCTTGGTGGTTCCATACTTCTTCCATTTAAGAATGATGGAGGCCACTGTGTCTTGGGGACCTTCAATGCTGCAGACATTTTTTGGTACCCTTCTCCAGATCTGTGCCTCAACACAATCTCAGAGCTCTACGGACAACTCCTTCAACCTCATGGCTTGGTTTTTGCTCTGACATGCACTGTCAACTGTGGGACCTAATATAGACAGCTGTGTGCCTTTCCAAATCATGTCCAATAAATGGAATTTACCTCAGGTGGACTCCGATCAAGTTGTAGAAACATCTCAAGGACGACCAATGGAAACAGGATGCTGAGTCTCGAGTCTCATAGCAAAGAATCCTAATACTTATGTAAGTTATTGCTGTTTCATATATCTTATAAATTAGCAAACATTTCTAAAAACCTGTCATTATGGGGTATTGTGTGTAGATTGATGAGGAAAAACATGTATTTCATCCATTTTAGAATAAGGCTGAGAGAGAGGACTGTGGGAATACGCACCTGTGTATTCTAGGTGTGTTTGTGTCATTCAGTAGTGCTCTTCATTCCATACATTTTCTTTAACAGGGTCATTATTCATCAAGAAGGGAGCTTGTAAGCCTGAAATCAGGCAGGTCAGAGCACCACACCACATGTATCACACTATCTTAATCAGGATAAATGGGATGAATTTATATCTAATCTCCCATAACAGATTTGCCAATCTGTGAAGATGTGTCATGTGCTGCAAATCTAATGAGATCAGTGCGGATAATCAATTAACAGGTCATATAATCCATGAAGATGGTATATGATGAGAGATTTGCAAGTATTACAATACTTTTGTAAAATAGTGGAGCAGAGGGTCAGGTAGTGACAGATAACGACTAGAAATAAATGGAAAGACAAGCAGAAATAACCTCCCAAAACGATACATGTTTATGTTTTTAAAATTTCTACAGATGTTCAGTCTTTTTATCTCTTTCGCCCTCTAAGGTCTCATGGCCAGTCAGCTCTGTAGAGGCTAAAGTAATGAATGTGTGATGTTTACTAATGCAGTGTCTGGGTTAGTCCTTGGTCTTGAAGCTTCTCCAGAGCAGTGCTCTTCTTTTATTAACACCATTCATCTCTTCTTCTCTTCATTAACCTCATGCCTTCCTCTTTTCTCTGTGGTGTTGTTGTGGTTAATGACCAAGGCCACACACACACACACACACACACACACACATACATACACACACAGCGGGTGACACTAGCTTTGCAAGTCTTACCAGCGCCCTAACATGAGGGCCATGATGCTCTGTTGTTGTGGTAACATGTCTGCGATCCAGAGAGGTTGAAAATAACAAAGGTTAAGACAACGTAATAATTCCATGCGAAACGCTCGAAAATTAACAAATTCATTGGACTAGCGCCGTTGCGTTTTAGTTTTGAAAACGTAACCAACGGTGGGGAAATCAAGTAATAAAGTGTCTGTATTATTCCAACCTCAGTGTGGAAATATATATATGTAAAACACAGATACATCACATTTCTGACTGCACTGGGCCTTTAATGAGATCGACAGCACGCTATTATTTTTCCACAATGCAAACCCAAATACTTGAATGTTGAGAGCCCTCATCAAACATATACTCAAACATTGAGAGCCTTTATCATACAAGAACAACCTTCACTCTGCATTTCTAATCATGTATACCCAGAATTGGCGGTCAGTGCCTTATTTTTATTACATCATATTGAATGACTCTCATTATATTCTATTCACCCAGCTCAATGTAACATTTCTAGGTTTAGGCTACTACGTGATACTCAAACTTCCCCATTACCCAACATGAGGTTGCTACATCCCAGTCTATGAATGAAAGTTTAAGATGAAGTTTGAGTAATCGAGGTGACAGACATTGACACATTCAATACCACCTTGCACATTCTTGCCTGCATCTAGCTGATCTAGGGTGTAATCATTAATCCAACAGTTGGTATGTTTATCCACGTTTCGTTCCATTAGCTTCTGTATGAAGAAAAGTTTTTCAACAGAATTGGCAGAATTAATACACACCTGATCACACGCAAACACAGTACACTTTCATAGCATCCACATACAAACAGCATGATCCCTTTGATCGTTGTATAATTTCTTCTCGCATCTACACGCTCTCCTCCTTTTACCTTTTTCCTTCGTTTGTGTACTTCAGTGCACAACACATCAGCTGTCTGTGACCAGGTGAAAAAAAAAATCCAAGCCAAACCTTCATATCATAACTGCTACACACAGCCTACAACGTTGCCACTATATTATAACGTCATAGTCAACATAGCTACTAGAACTGACGTGTAACTAAACCCGCTACAATCATGCAGTACAGTGTACAGCCAGCAATTAGTTTAGCAGTTACACCGGCTGTCCTCAGTGGCAATAAATTAATACAACCAAAAGCTTACCTTGACTTGGAAGTGTTCCAGTCTTGGATAGCCATAGCCAGCTAGCTAACATTGCATCCCTCTCTGTTTGAGCCTGGTGTTTGAGTAGGTTAAACTAGTTAACTGCATTCACCAGCTAACTAAGTAAAAGTGGGGGAAAAAATACAAAATATAGCTCTCTCTCTCTCTCGCTCTCTCACTTCTCCTTCATTTTTAAAACATGTATTTGTTCAAAACTGTTCAACTATTGTCTTTCTCTTTGAGTCAATTACTCACCACATTTTATGCACTGCAGTGCTAGCTAGCTGTAGCTTATGCTTTCAGTACTAGATTAATTCTCTGATCTTTTGATTGGGTGGACAACATGTCAGTTCATGCTGCAAGAGCTCTGATACGTTGGAGGACATCCTCCGGAAGTTGTCATAATTACTGTGTAAGTCTTTGGGGGTGAGAACCATGAGCCTCCTAGGTTTTGTATTGAAGTCCATGTACCCAGAGGAGAACAGAAACTAGCTGACCTGCGTCTACACCTTGGTGCTACCCTACAGAGTGCTGTTGAGGCTACTGTAGAACTTTATTGCAAAACAGTGTGTTTTAATCAATTATTTGATGACATTAATATATTTATTTAAAAAGGATCACTTTTTAAATGTTTAGCTATTTGAATTTTTCTGAAATTCACCCTTCATCTCCTGGGGAGCCTCCACTGATACCCAGAGTAACATTTAAGGAAAATAATTAGTAGCGACTACAGCATTGCCATTTTATCTGCACCAGCATTGGGTATTTTCTCTGCAGTGGACACCTGCTACTACAACTGTACCAGGTTCATACTAATGTACCTCCCTGTCTCCCCTCCGGCTCTGTGTTCACTGTCACTCATTACTTTCCTTTAATCTCTCTCTCTCTCTCTCTCACTGCAATTATAACATCCTGATGATCACCATCCACTCCTTCCAGATGTTTCTCTCTCTCTCTCTCTCTCTCTCTCTCTGAGATAATTTACCCTCCAGTGACACTATGGATTATGGGTAACTGTGGTGGTACATATGGGAGTATATTTTACTGTATGACTCTAATTTCTCTCCCTCTCTTTCTCTCTCTCTCTCCCTCTATTTCTCTGTCTACATTCATTTCCATGTAAATTGGGTGTCAAATAAAAGCTAAGAGTCTTTTTTAATTTTTTATTGACATGTATACATGTATTTTTTATATACAAGTACCATATCCATTCCACTTATTTTTTTCAAAATGTATAAACACAAACAAACTGAAACACAACACAAAACCAACACAACCCCACACCTGATACACACTACAACATGCACAAACCTGTCCACGAACGCACAAAAACACACAGTAGCATCCCCTTTCAATACACACTTACATATCAAATTCAAACACAATTACTGTATGTCTGTTAGGAAATGTCACACTCCTCTAGATGGTCAATGTAAGGTTTCCAGATTTTGTCAAACTTGTATTTTTTTTGCTGAATTTGAATAAATACACAATCTAATGGAATGTAAATATACTGAACAAAAATGTAAACGCAGCATGCAACAATTTCTAAGATTTGACTGAGTTACAGTTCATATGAGGAAATCAGTCAGTTGAAATGAATTCATTAGGCCCTAATCTATGGATTTCACATGACTGGGAATTCAGATATGCATCTGTTGGTCACAGATACCTTTTAAAAAATGGGCCTCACAATGGGCCTCAGGATCTCGTCACGGTATTTCTGTGCCTGCCCATACCATAACCCCAATACCACCATGGGCACTCTCTTCACAACGTTGACATCAGCAAACCGCTTGCCCACATGAAGCCATACACGTGGTCTGCGGTTGTGAGGCCGGTTGGAGGCGTCAACAGTGAAGAGGCGACTCTGGGATGCTGGCCTTCTAGGCAGAGGTCCTCTGTCCAGTCTCAACGTCAACAGTGAAGAGGCGACTACGGGATGCTGGCCTTCTAGGCAGAGGTCCTCTGTCCAGTGTCTGTGTTCTTTTGCCCATCTTAATCTTTTCTTTTTATTGGCCAGTCTGAGATATGGCTTTTTCTTTGCAAATCTGCCTAGAAGGCCAGTATCCCGGAGTTGGCCCTTCACTGTTGATGTACTATTTAATGAAGCTTCCAGATGTGGACTTGTGAGGCATCTGTTTCTCAAACAAGACACTCTAATGCACTTGTCCTCTTGCTCAGTTGTGCACCGGGGCCTCCCACTCCTCTTTCTATTCTGGTTAGAGCCAGTTTGAGCTGTTCTGTGAAGGGAGTTGTACACAGTGTTGTACGAGATCTTCAGTTTCTTGGCAATTTCTCGCATGGAATAGCCTTCATTTCTCAGAACAAGAATAGACTGACGAGTTTCAGAAGAACGTTCTTTGTTTCTGGACATTTTGAGCCTGTAATCAAACCCACAAATGCTGATGCTCTAGATATTCAAATTGTGTAAATAAGGCCAGTTTATTGCTTCTTTAATCAGAACAACAGTTTTCAGCTGTGCTAACATAATTGCAAAAGGGTTTTCTAATGAGCAGTTAGCCTTTTAAAATGATAAACTTAAATTAGCTAACAAACATGCCATTGGAACACAGGAGTGATGGCTGCTGATAATGGGCCTCTGTACGCCTATGTGTTACGCCCCTGAAAACAGGGGAGAAATAATCACGAGAGTGATACGGTGTTGTATTCTCAAGTCAACATTTAGTTCAATCATTTCACAAAAGTAACACATTACATAACAGAAAACCCATTATACAAATAACACAGCAAAATATATTATTAACAACACGCATGTTCATTCACAATCGACATAAAATGGCAGCTACTCTCAGTACGATGCTATCCTTCACTTCAACCGAGCAGGGCTAAGCAGGGCTCTTCAAACTTAACTCTAACTTCCTCAAGACGTTACTAAAACACACCTTAAACACTCTTGACATGTTCGCTAGTTATAACATTTAAATTACTATTTTTATCATCAATAAAGTACCTGAAAACAGGGGAGAAATAATCACGAGAGTGATACGGTGTTGTATTCTTAAGTCAACATTTAGTTCAATGAGAAAAGACCGCGAATTTCCCCAGGAATATGGGTGGAGACCAGAGCAATCGATCTCCGGCTCATAGATTAAGAGCATTTCGTAGATCACAGATTAACACTTTTAGGCACTACAAAATAAAGTAATCAATATAACGTTTACACATTACTCTCACAATTCGTACCCTTTGACAGATTTGAACTTTAACACAATTATATGAATGTTATCAATCTCTATCAACTAATACTGAATGCATCTTTTTAGCCTTAGATGTTTTAAGATCCTCACATACTATGAATTTACTAATACTTTTTAATGTATAACAGGCTATGAATATTTCCTTTAACCTGTCACATATGCACATACTGTATTCCATAAAAAATCTGCCGTTTCCAGCTACAATAGTCATTTACAACATTAACAATGTCTACACTGTGTTTCGGATCAATTTGATGTTATTTTAATGGACAAAAAAATAGATTTTCTTTCAAAAACAAGGACATTTCTAAGTGGCCCCAAACTTTTGAACGGTAGTGTGTATATATATATATAATATATATGTTTTTTTTCTCCACTTTATAGTGTTCGGATTTCTCAAGATATCTCAAAAGTAGTTGAAAAGTTGCTAATGATCTAAAATGCTAAAGTTGTCCATGATGAGATTTGAACTTGCAACATTGGGTTGCGTTATACACCCACCCACCCTGACCAACCATACTACTTTGGTTTTTGCCGTAAGGAACCATCTGTCTTTTGTAACCATAACAAACATAACATATCATACTAATTTTGCGTCCCAGATTTATGTTTACTTTGTTATGTCTAATTTATGAGACTAGGCTGGGCTGAAACACAACAAAATGTGGAAAAAGTCAAGGGGTGTGAAAACTTTCTGAAGGCACTGTAGACTATGTCAATCTTGACCAACAGAAAATACACTCTTCCCTATCTTGTAGGCCTATCCAGTATCAAAGGCTTTTTGGTGTTTTGTATCAGATGGTTCTTTCCATTCATCAAATGGCCACTGCACAATTTGGATGGATTTATTGATTGATCAATTTGATTTGTCAGTTAAAAAAATGCATATACAAAGTACAACCATTTTTTAAAGGGATTTCACAATAACAGCTGGATTTATTTCCATTATGCTTCCTATTTTCTTTTACATAAATACATGTACAATTCCATAGATACAGACACATTACAGAGAAACAGACAAACCAATGCTTGACCTCCAGGTGAGTATGAGGGGGGAGTTTAAAGACAATTGTTACAAGCTTATTTTGGCTGGTCTGTAGTTTATTCTTGAGATGTTTGGGGCTGCTGAACCATGATGTGCAGGCATAATCAAAGTGACACTGGACTATCGTACTTGCCACAGCATGAGTGCAACTTTGGTTTTAGAATTGGGGGGGACATAACTTGACGAGGGGTCCTCCCATTTTTGGGGTAATCTAAAGCTCCTTTCCTGCATTTCTACACAATCTAATATGACCCATGGCCTTCTAGCCGTCTCTATTTAGAACAACAAAAATTCAGCAAAAATGCCCACAGTCATCAAGCTAGGTAAGAGATGATTAAATATGTTTAGGTGATTGATAAGACTGAACCAGATCCATGATAATTAATGAGGTAAGAGATGATTAAATATGTTTAAGTTATTTATATGACTGAACTAGATCCATGATAATTAATGAGGTAAGAGATGATTAAATATGTTTAAGTGTAAAGAGATGATTAAATATGTTGATTAAATATGTTTAAGTGACTGATAAGACTTTATCCATGATAATTAATGAGGTGAACTATGTTTAAGTTATTTATATGACCAGATCCATGATAATTAATGAGGTAAGAGATGATTAAATATGTTATTTATTTGATAAGACTGAACCAGGTCCATTTAATGAGGTAAGAGATCTGAACTAGATCCATGATAATTAATGAGGTAAGAACAGATGATTAAATATTTGTTCTTAACTGACTTGCCTAGTAAAATAAAAACAAATATTACATGTATTTATGTGATTGATAAGACTGAACTAGATCCATGATAATTAATGAGGTAAGAGATGATTAAATATGTTTAAGTGATTAATAAGACTGAACTAGATCCATGATAATTAATGAGGTAAGAGATGATTAAATATGTTGAAGTGATTGATAAGACTGAACTAGATCCATGATAATTAATGAGGTAAGAGACTGCGTTCATCCACCTCTGGCCTGCTCGCCTCCCTACCACTGAGGAAGTACAGTTCCCGCGCAGCCCAGTCAAAACTGTTCGCTGCTCTGGCCCCCCAATGGTGGAACAAACTCCCTCACGACGCCAGGACAGCGGAGTCAATCACCACCTTCCGGAGACACCTGAAACCCCACCTCTTTCAGGAATACCTAGGATAGGATAAAGTAATCCTTCTCACCCCCCTTAAAAGATTTAGATGCACTATTGTAAAGTGGCTGTTCCACTGGATGTCTTAAGGTGAACGCACCAATTTGTAAGTCGCTCTGGATAAGAGCGTCTGCTAAATGACTTAAATGTAAATGTAAATGAGATGATTAAATATGTTGAAGTTATTGATAAGACTGAACTACATCAATGATAATTCAATAATCATTGTTGTGTTGCACCTTAACAAATGAACAACTCTTACAAATAAAGTAGAAAGACATAACTTTTGATTGTCTTTATTAAGACATGCCCTTTCCCTTGGCCCGCCCAGCCAGCCCGCCCAGCCTGCACGCCCAGCCAGCCCGCCCAGCCAGCCAGCCAGCCCAGCCAGCCCGAGCCGCCTGCAAGCCCGACCCCCACCAGTCTAGTAAATAACTCCATTTTTTTTTTTTATGTCTCAAGGGAAAGGTTTGAAAACAAGAGTTTAATAAAAACACACTTAAACCTACACATGAACACACAGAAACAGTACATCCTCCACATAATTCATATCATAGGCTTAATATTACTTTAGAGCTCCTTTGACTTGCACATAATATAGCTGGGTCACCTCGTCCTGCCCCTAGGGGTCCACGACCCTGCAGCGCCCCAACCCAAAACCCCCCACTCAGCTTTAGGATATTAGTGAAACATTCATTATTGGTTTCAGGTGTGTTAGGCCAAGGCCAGAGTGACAACCAACAGTACGGCAGACCCCTAGGGCCAGGACTGAGCAGGCCAGCACCCATGTATTGCCTAAAAAGGTATCACCCCTGACGTGGGCATGTTTTCATCCAGACCTTATGAAACTTGCACAGTACACCATTAATCCTCTAATAAATACAATCTAGTGATACATAACTTGGCATTTCTTCCATCCATTGTGGGAGGATAACCAACCTTCTAATTAATGGCAATGCATTTACTAGCTGCTTTAAATGCTAGGTTACACAGTTTCTTCTGATAGGTCTCCAGTATCAATATTTCAAAGCAAACAAAAACAGGGAGAAGGGAGAATCTGTAGACATGCCGAGATAAAATAAAATACTCTTTGCCAGAATTCAGCCAGCCTTCACAAGACCACAACATATGCAAATATGCCCCCTTTTGTGTTTTACACCTCTAGCAGAATAATACATTTCTGAGTGCATGATATTCAGTTTCACTGGCATATAGTACGTTCTATGGATGGTCTTAAACTGCAGTAATTTAAGTCTGAGATTATGTGAACATGACTGGGCATTCTAACACATCTGTATCCATTCATCATCATCGATAGTGTCTCCCAGGTCTTCCTCACACTTTTGTTTTACATGTTTTGCTTGCTTGTCCAGTGTTTGCTGCACAAAGAGAAAAAAGTGTTGTGTTTGCGAAAGTTCACCTCTGCGCTGTCACAGACTGGTCTTCCCTGGCTGACTGACCCTGACCCTGATCCTGTTCAGATGAGGCATGACAAAGAACTATCTTGGTGTACATTTATACATTATATTATCCAAGAATAGAATCAATGGTTCAATGATTGAAATGACCATTATTCCCAGATACTGAAAATGGCGCCGACAGAGATGGTAGCCTCACTTTGAGTTCTTAGGAAACTAGGCAGTATTATGTTTTTTGTGTTTTATTTTTTGCATTGTTACCCCAGAAAATCTTAAGTCTTATTACATACAGCAGGGAAGAACTATTGGATATAAGAGCAACGTCAACTTACCAACATTACGACCAGGAATTCGACTTTCCCTAAGCGGATCCTCTGTTCGGACCACCACCCAGGACAATGGATCTAATCCCAGTAGCCGACCCAAAACAACGACTCCGCAGAAGGGGCAGATGGATCGGCCTCCTGGTCAGGCTCCGTAGATGTGCACATCACTCACCGCTCTTGGGTATACTACTCATGTACCAATGTCCAGTCTCTTGACAACAAGGTAGACAACATTTGAGCAAGGGTTGCCTTCCAGAGAGACATCAGAGGTGTAACATTCTCTGTTTCACAGAAACATGGCTCTCTCGGGATATGCTGTCGGAATGGTTTCAGCCACCGGGCTTATCCATGCATTGTGTCGACAGAGATAAACACCACTCTGGGAAGAGGAAAGGCGGGGGTGTATGCTTTATGATGAACAACTCATTGTGTAATCATAACAACATACAGGAACTCAAGTCCATCTGCTCACCCGACCTAGAATTCTTTACAATCAAATGCCAGCCATTTTACCAACAAAGAGAATTCTCATCAGTTATAGTCACAGCTATGTACATTCCCCCTCAAGCAAACACCAAGATAGAGTCCAGTGAAGTTCATTGAGGGCTATGTAAACTTGAAACTATATATCCGGAGTCTGCATGTATTGTAGCTGGGAATTTTAACAAAGCAAATTTGAGAACAAGGCTACCTAAATTCTATCAGCATATTGATTGTACGACACGCAGGGCTAATACTCTTGACCGCTGCTACTCTAACTTCCGCGATGCATACAAAGCCCTCCCCCGCCCTCCCTTTGGCAAATCCGATCACGACGCCATCTTGCTCGTACCGTTTCATAGGCAGAAACTCAAACAGGATGTACCAGAGACAAGAACCATTCAACGCTGGTCTGACCAATCAGAAGCCACTCTTCAAGATTGTTTTGGTCACGCGGACTGGAATATGATCCGGTCAGCCTCAGAGAGCAACATTGACCTATATGTTGACTTGGTGAGTGCATTTATAAAGAAGTGAATTGGAGATGTTGTACCCACTGTGACTATTGAAACCTACCCTGACCAGAAACTGTGGATGGATGGCGGCATTCGTGCAAAACTGAAAGCACGATCCACCGCATTTAACATGGAAAGAGGTCTGGAAATATGGCTGAATATAAACAGTGTAGTTATTCCCTCAAGGCAATCAAACAAGCGAAATGCTGGTACAGGGACAAGGTGGAGTCGCAATTCAACGGCTCAGACACGAGACATATGTGGCAGGGCTTTACAGGAAATCACATACTACAGAAACATAAACAACCATGTCACGAACACCGACGTCACGCTTCCAGACAAACTAAACACCTTCTTTGCTCGCTTTGAGGATAACACAGTGCCACCGTCCCGGCTAACTAACAAAGACTGCCCCCCCCCTTCTCCATGGCTGACGTGAGTAAAACATTTAAACATTTTAACCCTCGCTAGGCTGCTGGCCCAGACTGCATCCCTAGACGAGTCCTCAGAGCATGCGTAGACCAGCTGGCTGGTGTGTTTACATACATATTCAATCACTCCCTATCCCAGTCTGTTGTCCCCACATGCTTCAAGATGGCTACCATTGTTCCTGTTCCTGAAGGCAGTTAACTGAACTAAATGGCAACTGCCCTGTAGCAATCACTTCTGTCATCATGAAGTGACAGGGCATAGACAGGGCTCTAACTCCTCTAGCTCCACAATGAAATAGGGTGCAGGCCAGGCAGCAGGCTGTTAGCCAGCCTGCCAGCATAGTGGAGTCTGCCACTAGCACAGTCAGTGTAGTCAGCTCAGCTATCACCATTGAGACCGTGTCTGTGCCTCGACCTAGGTTGGGCAAAACTAAACATGGCGGTGTTCGCCTTAGCAATCTCACTAGGATAAAGACCACCTCCATTCCTGTCATTACTGAAAGAGATCATGATAACTCACATCTCAAAATAGGGCTACTTAATGTTAGATCCCTTACTTCAAAGGCAATTATAGTCAATGAACTAATCACTGATCATAATCTTGATGTAATTGGCCTGACTGAAACATGGCTTAAGCCTGATGAATTTACTGTTTTAAATGAGGCCTCACCTCCTGGCTACACTAGTGACCATATCCCCGTGCATCCCGCAAAGGCGGAGGTGTTGCTAACATTTACGATAGCAAATTTCAATTTACAAAAAAAAAAAAAGACATTTTCGTCTTTTGAACTTCTAGTCATGAAATCTATGCAGCCTACTCAATCACTTTTTATAGCTACTGTTTACAGGCCTCCTGGGCCATATACAGCGTTTCTCACTGAATTCCCTGAATTCCTATCGGACCTTGTAGTCATAGCAGATAATATTCTAATCTTTGGTGACTTTAATATTCACATGGAAAAGTCCACATACCCACTCCAAAAGGCTTTCGGAGCCATCATTGACTCAGTGGGTTTTGTCCAACATGTCTCTGGACCCACTCACTGTCACAGTCATACGCTGGACCTAGTTTTGTCCCATGGAATAAATGTTGTGGATCTTAATGTTTTTCCTTATAATCCTGGACTATCGGACCACCATTTTATTACGTTTGCAATTGCAACAAATAATCTGCTCAGACCCCAACCAAGGAACATCAAAAGTCGTGCTATAAATTCACAGACAACACAAAGATTCCTTGATGCCCTTCCAGACTCCCTCTGCCTACCAAAGGACGCCAGAGGACAAAAATCAGTTAACCACCTAACTGAGGATCTCAATTTAACCTTGCGCAATACCCTAGATGCAGTTGCACCCCTAAAAACTAAAAAAAAATTCTCATAAGAAACTAGCTCCCTGGTACACAGAAAATACCCGAGCTCTGAAGCAAGCATCCAGAAAATTGGAACGGAAATGGCGCCACACCAAACTGGAAGTCTTCCGACTAGCTTGGAAGGACGGTACCGTGCAGTATCGAAGAGCCCTTACTGCTGCTCGATCATCCTATTTTTCTAACTTAATTGAGGAAAATAAGAACAATCCGAAATTCCTTTTTGATACTGTCGCAAAGCTAACTAAAAAGCAGCATTCCCCAAGAGAGGATGACTTTCACTTTAGCAGTGATAAATTCATGAACTTCTTTGAGGAAAAGATTATGATTATTAGAAAGCAAATTACGGACTCCTCTTTAAACCTGCGTATTCCTCCAAACCTCAGTTGTCCTGAGTCTGCACAACTCTGCCAGGACCTAGGATCAAGAGAGACGCTCAAGTGTTTTAGTACTATATCTCTTGACACAATGATGAAAATAATCATGGCCTCTAAACCTTCAAGCTGCATACTGGACCCTATTCCAACTAAACCACTGAAAGAGCTGCTTCCTGTGCTTGGCCCTCCTATGTTGAACATAATAAACAGCTCTCTATCCACTGGATGTGTACCAAACTCACTAAAAGTGGCAGTAATAAAGCCTCTCTTGAAAAAGCCAAACCTTGACCCAGAAAATATAAAAAACTATCGGCCTATATCGAATCTTCCATTCCTCTCAAAAATTTTAGAGAAGGCTGTTGCGCAGCAACTCACTGCCTTCCTTAAGACAAACAATGTATACGAAATGCTTCAGTCTGGTTTTAGACCCCATCATAGCACTGAGACGGCACTTGTGAAGGTGGTAAATGACATTTTAATGGCATCGGACCGAGGCTCTGCATCTGTCCTCGTGCTCCTAGACCTTAGTGCTGCTTTTGATACCATCGATCACCACATTCTTTTGGAGAGATTGGAAACCCAAATTGGTCTACACGGACATGTTCTGGCCTGGTTTAGATCTTATCTGTCGGAAAGATATCAGTTTGTCCTCTGACAAATCAACTGTAAATTTCGGTGTTCCTCAAGGTTCCGTTTTAGGACCACTATTGTTTTCACTATATATTTTACCTCTTGGGGATGTTATTCGAAAACATAATGTAAACTTTCACTGCTATGCGGATGACACACAGCTGTACATTTCAATGAAACATGGTGAAGCCCCAAAATTGCCCTCGCTAGAAGCATGTGTTTCAGACATAAGGAAGTGGATGGCTGCAAACTTTCTACTATTAAACTCGGACAAAACAGAGATGCTTGTTCTAGGTCCCAAGAAACAAAGAGATCTTCTGTTGAATCTGACAATTAATCTTAATGGTTGTACAGTCGTCTCAAATAAAACTGTGAAGGACCTCGGCGTTACTCTGGACCCTGATCTCTCTTTTGAAGAACATATCAAGACCATTTCGAGGACAGCTTTTTTCCATCTACGTAACATTGCAAAAATCTGAAACTTTCTGTCCAAAAATTATGCAGAAAAATTAATCCATGCTTTTGTCACTTCTAGGTTAGACTACTGCAATGCTCTATTTTCCGGCTACACGGATAAAGCACTAAATAAACTTCAGTTAGTGCTAAATACGGCTGCTAGAATCCTGACTAGAACCAAAAAATTTGATCATATTATTCCAGTGCTAGCCTCTCTACACTGGCTTCCTGTCAAAGCAAGGGCTGATTTCAAGGTTTTACTGCTAACCTACAAAGCATTACATGGGCTTGCTCCTACCTATCTCTCTGATTTGGTCCTGCCGTACATACCTACACGTACGCTACGGTCACAAGACGCAGGCCTCCTAATTGTCCCTAGAATTTCTAAGCAAACAGCTGGAGGCAGGGCTTTCTCCTATAGAGCTCAATTTTTATGGAACGGTCTGCCTACCCATGTCAGAGACGCAAACTCGGTCTCAACCTTTAAGTCTTTACTGAAGACTCATCTCTTCAGTGGGTCATATGATTGAGTGTAGTCTGGCCCAGGAGTGGGAAGGTGAACGGAAAGGCTCTGGAGCAACGAACCGCCCTTGCTGTCTTTGCCTGGCCAGTTCCCCTCTTTCCACTGGGATTCTCTGCCTCTAACCCTATTACAGGGGCTGAGTCACTGGCTTACTGGGGCTCTCTCATGCCGTCCCTGGAGGGGGTGCGTCACCTGAGTGGGTTGATTCACTGTTGTGGTCATCCTGTCTGGGTTGGCGCCCCCCCCTTGGGTTGTGCGTGGCAGAGATCTTTGTGGGCTATACTCAGCCTTGTCTTAGGATGGTAAGTTGGTGGTTAAAGATATCCCTCTAGTGGTGTGGGGGCTGTGCTTTGGCAAAGTGGGTGGGGTTATATCCTTCCTGTTTGGCCCTGTCCGGGGGTGTCCTCGGATGGGGCCACAGTGTCTCCTGACCCCTCCTGTCTCAGCCTCCAGTATTTATGCTGCAGTAGTTTATGTGTCGGGGGGCTGGGGTCAGTTTGTTATATCTGGAGTACTTTTCCTGTCCTATTCGGTGTCCTGTGTGAATCTAAGTGTGCGTTCTCTAATTCTCTCCTTCTCTCTTTCTTTCTCTCTCTCGGAGGACCTGAGCCCTAGGACCATGCCCCAGGACTACCTGACATGATGACTCCTTGCTGTCCCCAGTCCACCTGGCCATGCTGCTGCTCCAGTTTCAACTTCCACCTGACTGTGCTGCTGCTCCAGTTTCAACTGTTCTGCCTTATTATTATTCGACCATGCTGGTCTTTTATGAACATTTGAACATCTTGGCCATGTTCTGTTATAATCTCCACCCGGCACAGCCAGAAGAGGACTGGCCACCCCACATAGCCTGGTTCCTCTCTAGGTTTCTTCCTAGGTTTTGGCCTTTCTAGGGAGTTTTTCCTAGCCACCGTGCTTCTACACCTGCATTGCTTGCTGTTTGGGGTTTTAGGCTGGGTTTCTGTACAGCACTTTGAGATATCAGCTGATGTACGAAGGGCTATATAAATACATTTGATTTGATTTGACTTTTAACTTCATTCAGTAAGCACAATATAAATCACATTGTTTTCTCTTCTATGGTCATAGTTGGAATGTACACTATTATACAAAACACTAAGAACACCTGCTCTTTCCATGACATAGACTGGCAGATGAATCCAGGTGCAACCTATGATCCCTTATTGATGTCACCTGTTAAATCCACTTCAATCAGTGTAGATAAAGGGGGGAGACAGGTTGAAAGAGGATTTTTATGCCTTGAGACAATTGAGACATGGATTGTGTATGTGTGCCATTCAGAGGGTGAATGGGCAATACACCATATTTAAGTGCATTTGAACAGGGTATGGTAGTAGGTGCCAGGCATACCAGTTTATGTCAAGAACTGCAGCACTGCTGGGTTTTTCACACTCAACAGTTTCCCGTATTTATCAAGAATGGTCCACCACCCAAAGGACATCCAGCCAACTTGCCACAACTGTGGGAAGCGTAGGAGTCCACATGGGCCAGCATTCCTATTGGGACACCTTGTAGAGTCTATGCCCTGACAAATTGAGGCTGTTCTGAGGGCAAAAGGGGTGGTCACCAAACATGGTCAGAAACAGAGAGAGAGAGAGAGAGAGAGCGAGAGACTGAGATGCGTGTGCACGCCATGCACGCCTCCAACTCAATCATCAAGTTTACAGACAACATAACAGTAGTGGGCTTGATCACCAACAACGACGAGACAGCCTACAGGAAGGAGGTGAGGGCACTCGGAGTGTGGTGTCAGGAAAACAACCTCTCACTCAACATCAACAAAACAAAGGAGATGATCGTGGACTTCAGGAAACAGCAGAGGGAGCCACCCCCCTATCCACATTGAAGGGACAGCAGTGGAGAAAGTGGAAAGTTTGAAGTTCCTGGGCCTTATCCATCACAGACAAACTGAAATGGTCCACCCACACAGACAGTGTGGTGAAGAAGGTGCAATAGCCTGGTATGACAACTGCACCACCCTCAACCACAAGGCTCTACAGAGGGTGGTGCGGTCTGCACAACGCATCACCAGGGGCAAACTATCTGCCCTCTGTGACACTTACAGCACCCAATGTCACAGAAAAGTCAAAAAAGATCATCAAGGACAACAACCATGCAGGCCACTGCCTGTTCATACCGCTATCATCTAGAAGGCAAGGTCAGTACAGGTGCATCAAACCTGGGACCGAGAGATTGAAAAACAGCTTCTATCTCAAGGCCATCAGACTGCTAGACAGCAACCAGTAACTCAGAGAGGCTGCTGCCTACACTGGACACAAATGGATCACTAGTCACTACTTTAAATAATGCCACTTTAATAATGTTTACATATTTTACATTACTTTTATCACGTGTATATACTGTATTTTATACCATCTATTGCACCTTGCCTATGCCACTTGGCCATTGCTCATCCATATACTTATATGTACATGTTCACATTGCGCTGAATTTTTTTTTCTGAATATCGGTCTTGAATTGTTCGGCCACTGGTTTCATCATTTGATTAAGGTCTAGTGTGATTGAGGCAAAATTAATAGCTAAAGTTAGTTAACCTGCTAACTAACTACTTTTGGCTAGCTCTAGCTAATGGTACATTAAATTGACTTTTGTTGAAACAGGACAAAACAAAGGCTACAAATCATTTCCATACACAGATGTTTGCTACCTTACAGATAGCTTAGAGGCTAGCTAGTGCTGAACTGTATGTGGTAGCTACTAGCTATCTAACTAGCTGCTAGTAGTCTATTCACTTCAGTCGAGAGGGGATGAAACATTATATTAGGTAATGTAACATGTCAGTTACACAACTAGATCAGCAATGGGAAAAAATACTCCCCTCCCCCCTGTCAAACAGCATTTACCTTGCCAGCTACACAGTTGAAGTCTACAGTTTATACACCCCTTGGCCAAATACATTTAAACTCAGTTTTTCCCAATTCCTGACTGTTAGGGATTTCCTCCTCTTCGGAAGAAGAGGAGAGGCGAAAAGGATTGGAGGACCAATATGCGGCGTGGTAAGTGTCCATGGTTCTTTTAGTACACATGAACAACTGAATACAACAAAACAATAAACGTGGAAAACCTAAACAGCCTATTTTTTTAATTCATAAACATCTTTAATGAAAGATGAAAATACGAACAGTTTACAAAAAACAATCAACGTGAAAAACCGAAACAGCCCTATCTTTTAATTTTTTTTAAATAAAAAATAATTTATTATCTTCAATACCATTCATTCTTTACAACTCATAATTCTCATACATACTCAAATAATGGTATTTTAATTTAACTAATTTAACTAAACAAAAACCCCAAACAAAACCTCAGGGGAGCATCTTCCCTCCCCGTCACCCTACAAACTACCTTTCCCTATCTCCCCGTCCCTAATCTATCCCCTTACAAATCTAAATGACACCGAGCCCTAAACCCCCCTTCCACCTCTCCCGAGCAGCATGCTGCCCCCACTTCCTCTCCTCCCTCTTCATCCTCCCCCTCAAATCTCCTTCCACCCTCCTCACTATCCCTTCCACCCCCCAATCTCTCCCTGTCTTCACCATGTTCTGCCTGGCTTCCCACAGCCCCCGTTTAAAGAGACTCATGAGAAGCCAGAGCAGAAACCTGTCCCTATCCGTCCCTCTCGCTCTCCCTACACCTCTCTCTAACCTGGCCCACGTCAATACAAAATCCCCCTTACCAAACCTAACAACACCCGTCCCAAAAGACATGGCGCACAGTCTCCTCCCTGCCACAAGAGGATCTTGGACAGGTGGGGGATTGCACCAAACTATACCGGTACATGATGGAAGGTACCGGCAAGCACTTATGGAGGCTCAACCAATTCAAGTCCTTGAGCCGGTTGTCCAGACCCCGCGCCTACACTCCCTCCCAGACCACTTCCGAGATGCCCACTACAGGCGCCGGACTCCCTGCCTTTCTGACCTCCTCGTACAGGTGCCTGTGATCTAAACCTACTCGGGCAACTTCAACCTCAGGGTGCGCACGCAGCCACTTGGCCGCATGACCAAAGTGCCACGGCAGCTGTTCCGCCCGAGGACCCGTGTTAGACCACACCATTACGCTTCTCGCCTGATACGAGAAGAACACCCGCAGGAGGTAACCGGACGGGTGTATCACTGGATGAGCAAGCTCCGTTAACAAGAAAGAAACAAAAATTGTGTCCAGCTTGAGGGGGAAATGTGGTACCCCCCTACCTCCCTCCCCGATGGGACAGAGCATGCGTGCCCTGGCGACCCACTTGCACCTGCCACTCCACATGAACTGAAACACAAGCCTCACTAGAGGCCTCCTCAGACAAGCAGGCAATGGGTAGATGTACGCCAAATACAAAAGAGACGGCAACACATCCACCTTTAGGACCAGGACTTTGCCCATTAAAGAGAAATACCTAGCCTTCCACATTGCTAGCTTCCTCTGTACCACTGCGATACGCATGTTCCAGTTTAGCGTCGCTGAGCCGGAGGTCTCAAAATGGACCCCGAGAATCCTCAGTGCCCCCTCACAGAGAGATAACCCCCCAGGCACATCCGTTCTACCGCGCCATCTTCCGAAAAACTTGACGGAAGACTTTGCATGGTTCAGAACCGCTCCCGACGCTCGGGTGAAATCCCCAAAGATGGCAAGGGACCTTGTCAGGCACGAGTCCTTGCACAGCAGCAAGGAAGTATTGTCGGCGTACTGCGTCATCTTAACACGCAGCCCACCACTTCCAGGGATCAACAAGCCTTCCACCCCTGTGTCTGCCCTAATGGCAGCCCCCAGAGTCTCCATGTACAGAACAAAGAGGAGAGCCGAGAGTGGGCACCCCTGCCTGACCCCAGACGAGAGGTCAAAAATGTCACCCAAGTGACTATTTACACTAACTATCTATCCTATGAACTTCTCCCCAAATCCTAATCGACCTAACACTCTGAATAAAAAGGATCTATTCACGCGATCAAAGGCTTTCGCCTGATCTAGCGCTGCTACCATTAAAGGCAGTCCTCTATCTTCAACCCAAGCGATGGAGTCCCTGATTAACTGTAGGTTCCATCTAATAGAGCGGCCCTCTACCCCGCACGTCTGATCCTCATGGACAACGTAGGGAAGGGCTGTGTGCAACCGGTCTGCTAAAACCTTTGCAAGTAGCTTGTAATCTACACACAGCATGGTCAACGGCCGCCAGTTGCCAAGGTCTGTTACTTCCCCCTTTTTATATAAAAGTGACAGCACACCAACAGCCATTGATCCCCCCGGGACCCCCGTCTCAAGGATGGCCTTCAAGACTTCGAGGACCACTGGTCCAAGTATACCCCAAAACTTGAGATAAAACTCAGCCGGCAGCCCATCCATCTCAGGCACCTTCCCTTTTCCCATCCTCCTAAAAGCGCTCTCAACCTCTTCTAGTGAAATCTGGGCCTCCATCACTTCTCTAATGTCCTCCGGCAACCGCCTGGACAAGTGTTCTAAAAACACATTTCCCTGCTCTACATCTATTTCCCTTTCCTTAAATAAACCTTGGAAATTATCAGTTGTCACCCTGACCATATCCTCTGGTTCTCTAACTATACTACCATTTTCTTCCCTAACGCCATGCATTACCTTCCTACTCTCTGGCCCTAACTGACTTAAAGAACATAGCAGAACAAGTCTCATTGTGTTCTAGAAAGCCACTATGCGCACGCTCCAGGAAAGCTTGAGCTTTCCGCTCCTGCAACTCCCTGAGCCTTTAGGGTTGCGGATCTCTCCCAGTCAAACGACCCGCCGAGGTTGCCTGCCTCGTACTCGAGTTCAATTAACCTTTGGATACGATCCACCTCCCTCCTCTCCTCCCTTTTTTTCCTCTTGCAATACCCTATTATAAAAGCCCTAATCCTCACCTTCACTAATTCCCACCACTCTAACACCCCCTCGCACATGGACCGGAGACCTTCAAGCCTCCAAAAGAAACCATAAAACCCGTCAACAAAAGCCTGCTCCTCCAGCACATCCCGATCTAACTTCCATTACCCCCTACCAAAGAGGCAGACTGGCGACCCCACCTGCAGGAGCACCCCGTCGTGATCCGAAAAGAAAACAGGCAACAGCCTCCCAGACAACTTACCCAAAATATAGTCGAGACTCCGCTCAACCCCCCTGGAGTTGCGCCATGTAGGACTGGACATTTTCGGAGTAGTGTGCAGACCACCATCAACCAGACCATGGCAAGCCATTAGCCCGGTAATGGCGCCTGCACTACTATCCCCCCCTATTCCTAAATCTGTATTAATATCCCCCCCCTATCACTAATTTCCTATTTGTGACACACAGGGGCGTCAGACAGTCCACCATCTCCCTCCTGTCTGCCACCACCTGTGGCCCATACACCACTATTAATCTAAATTAAATTAATACAATCCCTTATCGTGACATCCACCCCTATAACCCTCCCCTGCATTACCACAAAAGAATCCTCCACTTTTACCTCCCTGTGCCCACACAAAATCCCTACCCCGATGAGTGCACCCCCAATACCCCAAACCGACTCCCCCTTGTCCCACTCCCTCTTAAACCTATTAACATCCCCTCCATCCCTCAGGTGAACCTCCTGTAAAAAACAAAAATCAAACCCCACACCCTCCAAATAACTAAAAACCGCCCTCCTCTTAACAAAATCCCTTAAACCCCTTACATTTAAACTAACAAAAGTAAAATTAGACCCCATGAAAGAATAAAATAAAAACATGTTATACACTCAAATTCTAAACCCAGACAGAAAAAAACAAAAACAGGAGACTCACCCGATGCTCCCCTGCTCCATATCAACCGGTGAGAACACCATCCGTACTCCCGATGTCTCTTTCTCCATCTCGCCAACCCAGGATGCAGGATTAGTGTTTGGCTCCGGGGTGCCCTGCACCCTGGGTCTACCCCCACACTCCTCCCTCTCCCCAGTGCTGCAGCTGGTTTGGAAAAAAAATCGGGGAGGCTGAGTCCCCAAACAAAAAACTCCCCACCTCCTCCTGTACCCAGTCCTGAGTCTTGTTAGGTGTGTCCCCACCCAACAGAAGTTGAGGGCCTGGGGAAACCAGCAGCAACCCAGAGGTTTCTCCCACCCCCATCACTCTCTTGACCATCCCCTCCCTCTCACTGTCGGCCAATCGCACCCTCCTCTTCATTCTCTTCTTTGGTGATGGCGGCAGTGGAGAGATACCACCCCACCAGCTCCTCCACCATACCCCTCATCTCTTCCATCAGGGCACTTTCCCCCCACTCCACTTGCTCTTCCACCGTCTCCTTCTCCACCACTCCTCCCTCGCTTTCTTCTCTCTCATGCTCCTCCACTCGGTTGCCTTCTTCCGCCGCTTTTCCTGGTTCTCCTACTCCCGTGCCTTCTGTTTCCTTCTCTCTTCTATCCGCCGCTTCTTGCTCCTCCTCCTTCCTTGCGGCCTTCCCCTCTGGACCTGTACTCTGGTCATGAGGCGTGCTTCCTTTCCCTCCTCTTCTTCCCCCATCCCCCGCTCCTTCTCCCCCCCAGCCGCAGACGCATATGACCTCTGACGAGCCGGGCACCCCCGCCACAGGTGTGCTGACAAGCCACACCCGTGGCACGCCTTAGGCTTGTCACAATCCCTCGCCTCGTGTTCCTCAGATCCACAAAATCAGCATTTTCTTGTGCTGCACGAGGCGAATATGTGGCCGTAGGCCATACAGCGCCTGCAAAATGGGGGCTGACGTGCATAAAACAACGTCCCCCTGTCAGCCCCTAGGGAGAACATAGCAGGAGGATGGAGGTAGCCACCATGTCCCTTTGGGTCCTCCCTGAGGAGGGCCTGGAAGCCTCTCCTCCCATTCCAAAACCCAAGGGAGTCTTTGAGGTGCCTTGCTGAGGAGACCTTGCTGAGTTATCCATGTATCTCCCCAGAAAGGCCCTCACCTCTTCGTCCTTAACGTATGGGTTGTAAATGTTGACAGTTACAACCCTAAAGTTGTTCTTCACCAGGCTTGTTATTTCATAGTGGCTCATCGGCCTCTCACCTCCCACTGCTCTTGCCCTTCTCAGGATATCATCGTGTTTCTCCTCTGTATATAGTGCCGCGTCCTATGCTCCCTCCAACGAGTTGCCTTGGAAACAAAACACGTCCTTCACCGTCAGCTTTAGAATCCCCATCAATATTATCCTTCCAAAAGTTTCCCGTCCTAAAGGATCCAACTCCTTTTCCTTCCAAGCAAACCGAATCGTGTTGGCCAGCCCAATCCCAGGGACCGACCGTGTTGATGTATTTTGCACCATCTCCGCAAGGAGAATGGCGCTCGTTCTCTTCTCTTCTCTTCTCTTCTCTTCTCTTCTCTTCTCTTCTCTTCTCTTCTCTTCTCTTCTCTTCTCTTCTCTTCTCTTCTCTTCTCTTCTCTTCTCTTCCAAAACAAGGAAAAAAGAAAAACCAAAGTGACTGAGCCTATCTGGTGCAAACTAACACAGAGACAGGAACAATCACCCACAAAACACTCAAAGAATATGGCTGCCTAAATATGGTTCCCAATCAGAGACAACGATAAACACCTGCCTCTGATTGAGAACCACTCCAGGCAGCCATAGACTATTCTAGACAACCCCACTAACCACTATCCCATAACCTACAACAAACCCCTAGACTAAACACACCACATAAAATAACCCATGTCACACCCTGGCCTGATCAAAATAATAAAGAAAACACAAAATACTAAGACCAGGGCGTGACACTGACATTTAATCCTAGTAAAAATTCCCTGTCTTAGGTCAGTTAGGATCACCACTTTATTTTAAGAATGTGAAATGTCAGAATAATAGTAGAGAGAATGATTTATTTAAGATTTATCTCTTTCATCACATCAGAAGTTTACATACACTCAATTAGTACTTGGTAGCATTGCCTTTAAATTGTTTAACTTGGGTCAAAAGTTTTGGGTAGCCTTCCACAAGCGTCCCACAATAAGTTGGGTGAATTTTGTCCCATTCCTCCTGACAGAGCTTGTGTAACTGAGTCAGGTTTGTAGGCCTCCTTGCTCACACACACTTTTTCTGTTCTGCCCACAATTTTTTTATAGGATTGAGTTCAGGGCTTTGTGATGGCCACTCCAGTACCTTGACTTTGTTGTCCTTAAGCCGTTTTGCCACAACTTTGGAAGTATGCTTGGGGTCATTGTCCAGTTGGAAGACCCATTTGCGACCAAGCTATAACTTCCTGACTGATGTCTTGAGATGTTGCTTCAATATATCTACATAATTCTCCTGCCTCATGATGCCATCTATTTTGTGAAGTGCACCAGTCCCTCCTGCAGCAAAGCACCCCCACAACATGATGCTGCCACCCTCGTGCTTCGTGGTTGGGATGGTGTTCTTCCGCTTGCAAGCCTCCCCCTTTTCCTCCAAACATAATGATGGCCATTATGGCCAAACAGTTCTATTTTTGTTTCATCAGACCAGAGGACGTTTCTCCAAAAAGTACGATCTTTGTTACCATGTGCAGTTGCAAACCGTAGTCTGGCTTTTTTATGGCGGTTTTGGAGCAGTGGCTTCTTCCTTGCTGAGCTGCCTTTCAGGTTATGTCGATATAGGACTCGTTTTACTGTGGATATAGATACTTTTGTACCTGTTTCCTCCAGCATCTTCACAAGGTCCTTTGCTGTTGTTCTGGGATTGATTTGCACTTTTCGCACCAAAGTACGTTCATCTCTAGGAGACAGAAACACATCTCCTTCCTGAGCGGTATGACGGCTGCGTGGTCCCCTGGTGTTTATACTTGCGTACTACTGTTTGTACAGATGAACGTGGTACTTTCAGGCATTTGGAAATTGCTCCCATGGATGAAACAGACTTGTGGAGGTGTACAATTTTTTTTCTATTACTATTTTTTCCCCCATGATGTCAAGCAAAGAGGCACTGAGTTTGAAGGTAGACCTTGAAATACATCCACAGGTACACCTCCAATTGACTCAAATGGTGTCAATTAGCCTATCAGAAGCTTCTAAAGCCGTGCTTTTACACCTGCATTGTTTGCTGTTTGGGGTTTTAGGCTGGGTTTCTGTACAGCACTTTGAGATATCAGCTGATGTACGAAGGGCTATATAAATAAATTTGATTTGATTTGATTTGATGACATAATTTTGGGGAATTTTCCAAGCTGTTTAAAGGCACAGTCAACTTAGTGTTTGTAAACTTCTGACCCACTGGAATTGTGATACAGTGAATAATAAGTGAAATAATCTGTCTGTAAACATTTGTTGTAAAAATGACTTGTGTCATGCACAAAGTAGATGCACAAAGTAGATGCCAAAACTATAGTTTTTAACAAGAACTTTGTGGAGTGGTTGAAAAACTAGTTTTAATGACTCCAACCTAAGTGTATGTAAACTTCCGACTGTATCAGTCGTTTAAAGAGTAGCCAGTTTTGCTCTGCTTGCCTTTACAACTCTGAGAAAAAGTGCAACCAACACAGACAGCTGCTGCCTCTGTTCATCTCTCCAGTGCTGGTTTTATACACCAGTCTTTCATAAGCTTTACATGCACACAGCCTGTCCGCGCACTCTGTGGTGCCTGTACGGTCCTAAATCCAGCCGGCTATTTCCAGAATGTGTGTGTGTGGGGGACGGGGGGGTCCCCCCTATCCCCAGTGAAGGTTGTGCCCCTGTGCCAGAGTGTTTAGGGTGTCTATAGCTAGGTTTCCATCCAATTGGCTACAGATTTTCATGCAAGTATTCTAAAATCTGCCTCAAAACAATGTGCGCATTTCCTCACCAAAGTTGGGTTTCCATCAAGTTGACCTGATAAAAGCCTATGCGTAAATATGTAGTGCACATAAAAATAACTTTTGCGGTTGAATTGCAGTTTTTTTGTAACTGTATTGCAGCGGTATGTTTTATAGAATCATAACTGCTCGTTACTGAACTGTAGAAGCTGTATGATGTATAGCTCTCTGTCCTGATGTTCTGCCTGACAACCTAGCTGTGTAGAGTCGCTGGTCTATATCCAGTCAACTGTAGCTTATACACTGCTTTATGATAGAATCCCACTGATACAGCTATGGGACGAGGACGCTACATCATCCTACATCATCATCATCATCTCACATCCAGAGAGCATTCTGCCATCCCAAAAAGTCAAGGCCAGTGACCTGGAAAAGATTGGAGCATCCTGGCACTGAATAGGAGATTGTGCATTGGTAGTAAGAGAGACAGTCAGTCAGTCACACACTGGCCATACAGAGGGGAATGATCATGTACTCTACAGCACTCTTTCCCCAGCAACATATTACTCTCTCTGGCTGCACTACAATAGACTAGGTCCGTCCCCAATGTTCAACATTATTACAGCATTTACAGAAGATAATGGAGCCAATAACAGCATTACAAAAAAGTATTAACACACCATATATAAAAACGAAGCTCTTAACAAACTTTGACTACAACATTGTAGACCTGACATGATCTGTTATCATTACTGTTTAGATGCCTATGGTGACACACCGTGTCTGATTCTACTACTACCTGACATTCACGGGCTGGGGCTTTGTGGCTTTTGTGGCTCAGAGAGTACAGCACTAGCCTCTGCACCGCAGGATGAAAGGATCCAACCTCTCCTGATAAACCATCAGTATTCTCTGTTTTAATGTGTGTCCACCTGCTGAGGCATTGAGCCGTCCTTGGCCTTTCCCACAAGGAGTATTTCAGGGTGTCTCAGTCATAGAGTTGTGGTCAGCAAACTGGCAGTGGGGGAGAAAGACCCATTTAAAGAGTCTAACAGCACCAGCAGAGAGAGACGTGACCCGTTTACTCAAACCCGGCCTGGCTTTCTCAGCAATGTTTGGAATTTCCATCACACACATGCCATTTGGTCCGAGGGTCTTGAGATATGAGGGACTAGTAAACAGTCACCACTCGGCTATAGGGGCTGGCCAGTGACACGGCAATCTGTCTTAGGGTGGGGGACTGTCATTCTTTTCTGGGATTGAACTATTTACTAACTACATTTTACACACATAAGAACAAACTGATACAATACTAGAAGTGAAAGAAACTGTCACTCATGGAAGTTGAAACACAACTTGAAACAGAAGTTGGAGCAGAACTTAATTTGTCACATTTCCTGTATAACCCCTGGATCGATTATTTTTCCACTGACTAACTGGTTCTTTTGTATTTCTGATTTCTGACGGGGCATGTTTTTATTTCCCAGAGATTACATTTATTTTGACATGTCAAACAGACGTCTCTGCTTCCTGTAGATAAAAGCCTGGGCGTCCTTTGAAGCGCCTGTCTGGAAATGAAAAGTGACAGCCGAGCGAGATCAGACAGCCGAGCACCCCTTACACAAATGAACAGGGGAAGGAACACCTAATGAATACAACAGTAAATACTTCAGAAACATGTTTGAAATGGGGACAATGAAAAATGACAGTATTCATCAAGTTGACAGCATCAAGTTCTCTTGTGTGACAAACTGAATAGAACACTTTTCGTTTTGCTGAGATTTTTGAGCTCGTTCTGTGTAATGTGCATTCACACCTGTCTTCTGAGAGGGCTTCTTTCCTCAAACACGTCTCAGAAAGGGGAGTTAAAGGCTGCAGTACCAATAAGGTGTAACTCTTAAATAAACACTCAAATAAGATTATATGACAGAATATCTTCTTTCTCATAGCCACCTAGCTATACAAATAAAGTATTTATTAAAAAATACAAACAATCAATGTGTCACTCACCTTCAGTCGTTCTGACATTCACAAGAAGCATGCAGTTTGAAGTGTGATAGAAAAGATCCGCAGAAAGGGAAAATATAGCTTCTACACAAATGAAATATTACTGTAAGCTGCAAATGGTGTATTACAGTATCCTGCAAGACTTGTGTATATAGATAATGTAGACATTGTTGAAAGGATCACAATAGTTATATTATTTTTTCCTTTTCCAACATAACAACATTAAAGTGGAACTGTCCGTTAATGAGATGTGTAAATCATTCCAAATAATGAATGCTCTTCCCATCTTAGACATAAAACAAAATGGTATATTAAACAAAAGAACATTGAGAGGGAGAGAGGGAGAAAGAGGGAGATGGAGAGAGAAGATGGGGGCGGGAGGGGAGATAGAATGAGGGAGGGAGGGCGATAAGGTCCCTCTCTCTACTGCAGTAATTAACAGTATTCTGGGAGAGGCAGAGTGTGACGCCCAATTTCACACTCCGGTTGCTTAACAGTTCTGTCGTTGAGTGGCTCTGTCCCAGACTTCCCTGCAGTAAACCCTCTCCACTTTAAAAACAACAACCTTCATTCAGCTGAGGAAAAGGTTTCCTAAACACACACACACACACACACACACACAAATTCAACTACATCTTCCATCGAATCAGATGGCTTATTCATTACAAAACCATTTGATGTTGCCAATTATTTTAATGCTTATTTCTTTGGCAAAGTGGGCAGACTTAGTTAGGAAATGCCAACAATGAACAGTGAGCAATTGTATTCATGTATAAAAAAACTGAAATAATTTTTTTAAGTTAGTGTGGGAGAGGTGGAAAAATGATTGTTATTGATCAATAATGACAAACCTCCTGGCATTGACAACTGAGATGGAAAGCTACTGAGGATGGTAGGTGACTCTATAGCCACTCCTATCTGTCATATTTTTAATCTGAGCCTAGAGGAAAGTCTTTGTCCTCAGGCCTGGAGTGAAGCCAAAGTAATTCCGCTACCCAAGAGTGGTCAAGAGGCCTTTACTGGTTCTAACAGCATATGCTTGTTGCCAGCTCTGAGCAAACTTTTTGAAAAAAATGTGTTTGACCAAATACAATGCTATTTCTCTGTAAACAAATTAACAAGAGGCATTCAGCATGCTTATAGAGAAGGGCACTCAACATGTACTGACTGACACAAATGACGATGATGATGATTGGTTGAAAGAGATAATAAGAAGATTGTGGGAGCTGTACTGTTAGATTTCAGTGCAGCCTTTGATATTATTGACCATAAACTGTTTTTGAGAAAACGTATGTGTTATGGTTTTTTAACCTCTGCCATAATGTGCATTCAGAGCTATCTCTCTAATAGAACTCAAAGGGGTTTCTTTAATGGAAGCTTTTCTAATGTCAAACATGTAAAGTGTGGTGTACCGCAGGGCAGCTCTCTAGGCCCTCTACTCTTTTCTATTTTTCCCAATGACCGGCCACTGGCATTAAACAAAGCATGTGTGTCCATGTATGCTGATGACTCAACCATATACGCATCAGCAACCACAGCTGGTGAAGTCACTGAAACCCTTAACAAAGAGTTGCAGTCTGTTTTGGAATGGGTGGCCAGTAATAAACTGAACATCTCTAAGACTAACAGCATTGTATTTGGTACAAATCATTCCTTAAGTTCTAGACCTCAGCTGAATCTGGCAATGAATGGTGTGGCTGTTGAACAAGTTGAGGAGACTAAATTACTTGATGTTACCTTAGATTGTAAACTGTCATGGTCAAAACATATAGATTCAATGGTTGTAAAGATGGAGAGAGGTCTAGTCGTAATAAAGAAATGCTCTGCTTTTTTGACACCACACTCCAAAAAGCAAGTTCTGTAGGCTCTAGTTTTGTCTAATCTTGATTATTGTCCAGTCATGTGGTCCAATGCTGCAAGAAAATACCTAGTTACGCTGCAGCGGACCCAGCACAGAGCGGCACGTTTTGCTCTTCATTGTAATCAGAGGGCTAATATAAATACTATGCATGGCAGTCTCTCTTGGCTAAGAGTTGAGACTGACTGCATCACTTCTTCTTTTTAAAAGAAACATTAATGTGTTGAAAATCCCAAATGGTTTGTATAGTCAACTTTACAGACAGCTCAGACACACACACACTTATCCCACCAGCCATGCCACCAGGGGTCTTTTCACAGCAAACCTGGTTTAAAAAAACAGATAAAGCAACACCTCGTGGCACAATGCCTCTCCCCTATTTGACCTAGATAGCTTGTTTGTATGCATTGATATGTAGGCTACGTGTTACTTTTAAAAAATGTATGTAGTTCTGTCCTTGAGCTGTTCTTGTCTAATGATGTTCTGTATTATGTCATTCTGTATTATGTTTCATGTTTTGAAACAGGAAGATTAGCTTCTGGAAGATTAGGAAGATTAGCTGCTGCTTTTGCAACAGCTAATGGAGAGCCTAATAAAATACCAAATACACACACACACACACACACACACACACACACACACACACACACACACACACACACACACACACACACACACACACACACACACACACACACTTTTGAACATTGCACAACCTGCAACGTGACACTTCATTCCAGGTGCTTTTGTGTTTTAATGCAAGAGTGAAGAATGTCATGGATGAGTCGTACATGTTGCGATTCCATTAGCTACAATTAGGCAGCATTAATGCGAGTCCTTTTTCTGATGCATTTCAACCGAATGAAGTGCACAAAAAAATTGGTAAATTAGGGAACCAAGCTCGGTCGAGGGCAACAAGTCCAAATATATACAACATTCAAACCTCCGTGAACATCAACGAATAGGATACTACTTATTATATACAGACATGTTATCATTCATGCACAGTTCGAGGCAGAGTATTACGCCCAATTTCACACTCCGGTTGCTTAACAGTTGAGTGGCTCTCTGTCGTTGAGTGGCTCTTTCCCAGACTTCCCAGTAGTAAACCCTCTCAACCTTTTAAAAAACACTCCACTCCACATGCAGACCCACAAAACAAGTCCAGTCGGTGGTCTTTGAAACAGGGTATCCCAAACTTTATTTTCTGTGTCAGAAGTGTACCATGTAGAGTAATCACAGTTAGTGTACTTCTTCCTATTAGTTGGTGTGCAACACAAAGAAAAAAAACACAGACATGAACAAAAATAAGACAAAATCATGATATTCTATCAATTATAATCAATAAGACAAAACAAACAGCAAACTTAACCCTGTAAGAGAGACAGCAAGAACATGACAGATCGACAGGGTGAGCTTGAGAGAAAGTTAAAGAGGGAGAGGCAGGGAATGCAAGGAGGGAAAATTAGAGAGAGAGATATTAGAACCCTGAAAACTACAGGTCCATCTGGGCGGCGGGTGGGTGGTGCTAATCAGATGACACACATCCAGTACAGACAGACACTCAACAGGGACAGAGACAGATAGGCATGTACAGTACCAGCCTGCCAGCGAGACAGAGAGGCAGGCACATACCAGGTAGACAAGACAGACAGACAGACAGACAGACAGACAGACAGACAGACAGACAGACAGACAGACAGACAGACAGACAGACAGACAGACAGACAGACAGACAGACAGACAGACAGACAGACAGACAGACAGACAGACATCTTGAGACAAAGAATGAAACCATCCCGAAGAAATTACACTTGGCAGGTATCAAAGACGAAACACTGCTCAGCACAGCAGGAACAGAGAGAGAGAGCAAAACAAGCACTTAAGCAAACTACTTCTCCAAAAAGGCAATATTTGTCATTCTTGAGTTTAGTCAGGGTTTTAAAATAAATATGTAGAATTCTCTAAGATATGTGGAGGTATCAGACCTCTCTCTGTTAACACTATACAGTATATACATATGATCTCTTCATGACAAACATAGTTCTCTTACACTGTCAAATAACACAACCAGCCATGTCATTATTAGCAAGCAGTGTCTTTTGTACAAATTCCCATGCAACTTCCTTAAGATTACATACCTCTTTAAGTTTTCACCCTCCTTCAACAACAGCAGATATTGCCTTTTTTAACCGAATGTGCAATATTTAACTTCAAATAAAACATTCTAGTACATGAGTGTGTGTGGTGGGGGAGCCGGTCAGCTCACAACCCATGTGACATGGAGATACAGGGAACCGAGCTCGGGTGAGAGACCCGAAGCCCTATCACGTCCAAGTCCCCACTGGGATATAGTGGATGGGAGACCCGTTTAACCAACTGCCCCAATCCCCTTCCACACGGAGGTGAAGCCACACATACTGGAGACAGATGGGGCAGCCAGTCGGGAACAGCCCAGGCAATTGGTAAAGTTGGGAACCAAGCTCAGGTGAGGGTGGGGACACAACAAGTCCAAATCTATACAACATTCAAACCTCCATCAACATCAACGAATGGGATACTGCTTATTATATACAGACATGTTATCATTCATGCACATTGTGAACAAGTAGCACATTAACATTCCAAAATATGGACATGGGGGGGGGTAAGAGGATACAGAGAGATGCTGCACTGCACAGTCACGGTGTAGACACACACCATAGTGACACATGCTGGGCAGGAGAAGTCCTTGTGCTTCACTGCACCAGTACACAATGTATGGCTGTACTTCACATGTTATTTCTTCTTCTTCTTTCTCCTCTTCCTCCTCTTTTCATTTGTAGTTGGATAACTTGATATTAGGGTTTGAGGTCTTTTTAAGTATTTAATTGTCATAGTAATGTTTTCAGGTCAGCGAAATTTAATATAATCCCGCAACAGCAGGGTCACCATCAGCATATAAGCACTGTCATCCTGTTCATTACAAACTCGGGAACCAGTGCAATGTTTTTCCTTCACATCGAAACATCCCACCCCACTCCATACAAAAAACATATAGAGCTACTCTAGAGCTTGACGCCACCACCTTCATAATTAACCAACAGCTACTGTAATAGAAACCCCCACACCCCACCATAGTAGAATGAACCTTAAAAACTCTTACCACAGTTGGTCATTCGTGAACAAGTTCACTTTAGACCAGGTAAGCAAGGGGACACGCAGGCATTAACCCATCCCCATGCAATGTGAGTGCTTTTATACAAATTTGTCATTAGAAATGTTCTGTTTTGGTTAAACAACAGCAAGACTTTTAGTACCGCAGAGGGATCTTTCTGGTGTTGTAAAGAAATGTCAGTGTGTTAGAAAACCCACTACTATTCTGGCTAAGCTGTTACTGGAGTTTCCATTAGAAATAGTTCCCTTTGGCAAAAGAGGAGTAAACTGCACTTGACTTCCATATTCAGTGCCTCCGGAAAGTATTCAGACCCCTTGACCTTTTACACATTTTGTTATGTTACATCCTTACTCTAAAATAAAAAAAATAAAAAATAAAAATCCTCATCAATCTACACACAATACCCTATAATGACAAAGCAAAAACAGGTTTTTGGAATTTTTTGCAACTTTATTGAAAAAAAAAATGGAAATACCTTATTCAGACCCTTTGCTATGAGACTTGAAATTGAACTCAGGTGCATCCTGTCTCCGTTGATCATCCTTGATGTTTCTACAACTTGATTGGAGTCCACCTGTGTTAAATTCAATTGATTGGACATGATTTGGAAAGGTCTATATTCTCCCAGAGTTGACAGGGAATGGCAGAGCAAAAACCAAGCCAAGAGTTCGAAGGAATTGTCCATAGACCTCCGAGACAGGATTGTGTCGAGCCACAGATCTGGGGAAGGGTACCAAAACATGTCTGCAGGCCTCCATTCTCCCCATTCTTAAATAGAAGAAGTTTGGATCCACCAAGGCTCTTCCTAGAGCTGGTCGCCCGGCAAAACTGAGCAGTCGGGGGAGAAGGGCCTGGGTCAGGGAGGTGACCAAAAACCCAATGGTCACTCTGACAGAACTCCAGAGATCCTCTGTGGAGATGGGAGAACCTTCCAGAAGGACAACCATCTCTGCAGCACTCCACCAATCAGGACTTTATGGTAGATTGGCTAGACGGAAGCCACTCCTCAATAAAAGGCATGACAGCACACTTGGAGTTTGCCAAAAGGCACCTAAAGGACTCTCAAACCATGAGAAGCAAGATTATCTGGTCTGATGAAGCCAAGATTGAACTCTTTGGCCTGAATGCCAAGCGAAACGTCTGGGGAAAACCTGGCACCATCCCTACAGTGAAGTATTGTGGGACTGGGAGACTAGTAAGGAATGAGGGAAAGATGAATGGAACAAATTACAGAGATATCCTAGATGAAAATCTGCTTAAGTGTTCAGGACCTCAGACGGGGTCTGCATACTTATGTAAATGTGATATTTCATATATTTTTTAAATTGCATTTGCAAAAATGTAATTAAAAACAACATTGTTTTCTTTGTCAATATGGGGTATTGTGTGTAGATTGATGAGGAAAAAAACTATTTAATCCATTTTAGAATAAGCCTGTAACGTATCAAAATGTGGAAAAAGTCAAGGGGTCTGAATACTTTCTAAACGCACTGTAAGTACTTTAATCTAGAACCTTCTCGGGGCTGCAAATTCTGTGGTGAGAAATGACAAAAAAATACAAAATCTTGCTATGTTTATAATTTTCTAAACCAAACTACAACTCTATGATTACTTCTACTTCATTATCACGCTACACATCAAGTATAAAACAAACTCAGTAGGAAACTCAGGGTATTCATCATACCTTTAACATAACAAATGGATTGAAGGTGTAAATATTGTGGACTGCCTTCATCTTCCACATATGAATTGATCTGTTTGTCTAAACGGGATGTGTCGTTTTGAATGGAAACCCTTATATCTCGAGACTGCCAGTAAGGTGGATTTAAATGATTGCATCATTAAGACAAAAGCTTTTTACCTCTGAAAACAGAAAATACTCAGCCAATGTATTTCTCACCAGCTTCACTTTGAACTTCTGTAAAATGTCTCTATAGGGCTACTGCATTATAGAAACAGTTTAATCTACACTTCTGTCCACCATTACAATTGATGTTTTTATGTTCAAGATATTGTTTGATGGAATATAAATGAAGATTTGCAGCTCAGTGGAGAGAGAAGAGCGTGTGGGTTAAGTGTTGAGGGCAGGTTTAGGATAGGGGTGGGTTAAGTGTTGAGGGCAGGTTTAGGATAGGGGTGGGTTAAGTGTTGAGGGCAGGTTTAGGATAGGGGTGGGTTAAGTGTTGAGGGCAGGTTTAGGATAGGGGTGAGTTAATTGTTGAGGGCAGGTTTAGGATAGGGGTGAGTTAATTGTTGAGGGCAGGTTTAGGATAGGGAGGGTTAAGTGTTGAGGGCAGGTTTAGGATAGGGGTGGGTTAAGTGTTGAGGGCAGGTTTAGGATAGGGGTGGGTTAAGTGTTGAGGGCAGGTTTAGGATAGGGGTGGGTTAAGTGTTGAGGGCAGGTTTAGGATAGGGGTGAGTTAATTGTTGAGGGCAGGTTTAGGATAGGGGTGAGTTAATTGTTGAGGGCAGGTTTAGGATAGGGGAGGGTTAAGTGTTGAGGGCAGGTTTAGGATAGGGGTGGGTTAAGTGTTGAGGGCAGGTTTAGGATAGGGGTGGGTTAAGTGTTGAGGGCAGGTTTAGGATAGGGGTGGGTTAAGTGTTGAGGGCAGGTTTAGGATAGGGGTGGGTTAAGTGTTGAGGGCAGGTTTAGGATAGGGGTGGGTTAAGTCTTGAGGGCAGGTTTAGGATAGGGGAGGGTTAAGTGTTGAGGGCAGGTTTAGGATAGGGGTGGGTTAAGTGTTGAGGGCAGGTTTAGGATAGGGGAGGGTTAAGTGTTGAGGGCAGGTTTAGGATAGGGGTGGGTTAAGTGTTGAGGGCAGGTTTAGGATAGGGGAGGGTTAAGTGTTGAGGGCAGGTTTAGGATAGGGAGGGTTAAGTGTTGAGGGCAGGTTTAGGATAGGGGAGGGTTAAGTGTTGAGGGCAGGTTTAGGATAGGGGTGAGTTAAGTGTTGAGGGCAGGTTTAGGATAGGGGTGGGTTTAGGATAGGGGTGGGGTTAGGATAGGGGTGGGTTTAGGATAGGGATGGGTTTAGGATAGGGGTGGGGTTAGGATAGGGGTGGGTTTAGGATAGGGGTGGGGTTAGGATAGGGGTGGGTTTAGGATAGGGGTGGGTTAAGGATAGGGGTGGGTTTAGGATAGGGGCGGGTTTAGGATAGGGGCGGGTTTCTGTTTAGGATAGGGTTAAAGTTTCTAGTTAGGGTTCGTGGATAAGAATTGGCTGTAGAGCCCACAGAGGATTGGGACTGATAGAAAGACCAGTCAGGGAGGAACTTAGACACACATATGGATAGGAAGAGCCAATTGGGGAAGCTGCTGAAAGGAGTGTGGCCAATGGATAGAGCTTATACAGTATGGCTTCTCTGCATTCTATTGCAATTTGAATCAAGTATGGTAGTGATGACAATCCCATTGACTAAACTGGAAAAGCCATCTTGGGCTAGTTATAAAAAGTATCATTTAAGTTGACAACGAGTTATCTGAAAGTTAAAATGGTAACGCTGGCCATTCAAAAACAATACGGCCTTAATGGTCAAATTATACTAAACTCCATGATTTTTCACCTTTTACATAACTACATCGGCGGCAAGATAAATAACAGAGGAACCCTAATCAGATGTTCTACTGGGGATCAAACCAAGGATCAGAAGGTGGTGGGCAGCTCTTGCAGCCAGGCCCTAACTGAGATTTATTAGAGGAGAGACCTTCTTTAAAAGTAGCTGTTACTCCCAACCACTACGTTTCTTAACAGCTGAATCATTTTTGGGGTATGTTCATGCATATACATATCAATAATGATGGTCAGGGGAATTAAAGGATTTCACTCAGATGTCTAGAGTTAAGTTTGAAACGAGCATCAGACGTGGACGATGCTGTTTCTGGAAGGTTGCTGAGTAGTAAGAGATATACTAAACAGCTCCCCCTTCAGGATGCACACACCCACACAAACACACACGTACCGACAAACACACACGCACCCACATACACACACGCAGCCACACACCCACACACACCCACAAACACACACACACGCACCCACAAACACACACGCACCCACAAACACACATGCACCCACACACCCCCACAAACACACACACACACGCACCCACACACCCACACACCCCCACAAACACACACACGCACGCACCCACACACCTACAAACACACACACACACACCCACAAACACACACCCACAAACACACATGCACCCACAAACACACACGCACCCACAAACACACGCACGCACAAACACACACGTACCCACAAACACACACGCACCCACATACACACACGCAGCCACACACCCACACACACCCACAAACACACACACACGCACCCACAAACACACACGCACCCACAAACACACATGCACCCACACACCCCCACAAACACACACACACACGCACCCACACACCCACACTCCCCCACAAACACACACACACACGCACGCACCCACACACCTACAAACACACACCCACAAACACACATGCACCCACAAACACACACGCACCCACAAACACACGCACGCACAAACACACACGCACCCACTAACACACATGCACCCACAAACACCCACACACGCACCCACAAACACACACGCACCCACAAACACACACGCACCCACAAACACACGCACGCACAAACACACACGTACCCACAAACACACACGCACCCACATACACACACGCAGCCACACACCCACACACACCCACAAACACACACACACGCACCCACAAACACACACGCACCCACAAACACACATGCACCCACACACCCCCACAAACACACACACACACGCACCCACACACCCACACTCCCCACAAACACACACACGCACGCACCCACACACCTACAAACACACACACACGCACCCACAAACACACACCCACAAACACACATGCACCCACAAACACACACGCACCCACAAACACACGCACGCACAAACACACACGCACCCACTAACACACATGCACCCACAAACACCCACACACGCACCCACAAACACACACGCCCCCACAAACACACACGCACCCACAAACACACACGCACCCACACACCCCCACAAACACACATGCACCCACAAACACACACACACGCACCCACAAACACACACGCACGCACCCACGAACACACATGCACCCACAAACACACACACACGCACCCACAAACACACACGCACGCACCCACACACCTACAAACACACACACACACACCCACAAACACACACCCACAAACACACATGCACCCACAAACACACACGCACCCACAAACACACACGCACATGCACCCACAAACACACACGTGCACACGCTCCCACAAACACACATACGCACATGCACCCACGCACACACGCACACACACACACACACACACACACACACACACACACACACACACACACACACACACTCAACTGCCATTTTACAGACTTCAGAGGGGTGTCTGTCCTGGCCTTGACAGGCCTCTCCTCGCCTTAACAACCAGTTTCATCCATTATCCATCATCCATCATCCATTTCATCCATTTTCATCCAAGCATTTCGCTACACTCGCATTAACATCTGCTAACCATGTGTATGTGACAAATAAAATTTGATTTGATTTGATTTGATTTGATTTTGATTAAGCACAAGACCATGGGGACAGAGGAGGGGGGGGCATATCTTTCACTTCTTAAAAGGGGGATAGGGGGAAAGGGGGGTTTATTAATGACAAGAGGAAAATGTTTTTCACCACTGCTGTTGCCTCCTTCTTGTCAATGGTTAGCTCTTCTTGGGCCTTCTTAAGTCTGATGCTGTTTAGAAGGCCTTGAAGTGGCAGTAGACCTCCAGCGAGGAGAACAGAATGTACAGCAGCCACAGGCTAACAAACAGCATGGTGGTCAGTATCTTGGGAGTCCGCGGACCCCCCAGCTCGCCGCCGATCGAAGGTCGCCTCCGGTACATCAGCACCCCCACGCAGATGAAGGCGAAGATGGTGAAGAGAGTGACGGAGAAGGCCAGGCTCCCCGGGTCTACCTTGAAGTCGTTGCCCTTGGAGTTGTGGTAGATGGCGGCGATGGACCAGGCCACGCCGATGCCCAGGAACACATTGACCGCGTTGCTGCCCGTCACGTTGCCGATGGATGCATCAGCATACTGGTCCTGGATGGCTGCCACCTTACTGGCAAAGGTGTCTGGGGGAATGGGGAGAAGGGGAGGAGGGGAGAAGGGGAGGAGGGGAGAAGGGGAGGAGGGGAGGAGGGGAGGAGGGGAGAAGGAGAGGAGGGGAGAAGGGGAGGAGGGGAGGCGGGGAGGAGGGGGAGGAGAAGGGGAGGAGAATGGAGGACAGAGGTTAGTGTTGTATGTTGCGTGTGATTCAATAGGGATTGGGAAAAGGTTATTGGATGGGAGGAATGAATGTTGATGAGGTATGGGGAAGGGGAGATGGGGAGTAGGGGAGATGGGGAGGAATGAATGTTGATGAGGTATGGGGAAGGGGAGATGGGGAGGAGGGGAGATGGGGAGGAATGAATGTTGATGAGGTATGGGGAAGGGGAGATGGGGAGGAGGGAGATGGGGAGGAGGGGAGGAATGAATGTTGATGAGGTATGGGGAAGGGGAGATAGGGAGGAGGGGAGATGGGGAGGAATGAATGTTGATGAGGTATGGGGAAGGGGAGATAGGGAGTAGGGGAGATGGGGAGGAGGGGAGATGGGGAGGAGAGAAGATGGGGAGGAGGGAAGATGGGGAGGAGGGGAGGAATGAATGTTGATGAGGTATGGGGAAGGGGAGATGGGGAGGAGGGGAGATGGGGAGGAGGGGAGGAATGAATGTTGATGAGGTATGATGGGGAAGGGGA